>NC_141161.1:10133268-10436140 GCF_053477565.2 Lygodium microphyllum | reverse complement strand
ATTTTTATAGGATGGAATCAATCGGGTGATAATATCACAAAGAAGAAAGAGAGGTGCAAAAAAAGAGTGCTATACGAAATGAGTGTGGTTGAAAAAACCAACATGATTTTGGTGTGAAAATCCTAGCAATTCAAGATTTTGCAAGTTCCAAGAGAAAAATGCCCAAAAAAGTGATCCCAAACATAGATTAAAGAATTCAAGCATTTTGTGGTGGGACTGACCATGTAAATGAGACGTATATTCTCTCATTAATCACATGTGGATGACCAAATTTAGAGGATTCATTATTCTTAAACCTTAAATAATTAGCAACTTAATTATTTTCTCACAAGTTTCTTTTTTGAAGCATTTTTATCCCTAATGCCTTTTCTTTTCCTTGGCTTTTTCTTTACCCAAAGATGAGGCTGCAAAAGGCACAGGTCTATGCATTGGCTTTGCTAGAATGTGTCTACTTTGATGCACATCTTGCTTAAGAGCCATAGGGGATACAAGCTCATTCGAAATCTCCTCCATCTTATTGATGTGGTCCTTCATCATAGGGGAATCTAGGACAAAGAGTTGTCACAGCTTCATTTCAAGGGTTATGCAATGCTGCTCGTCTCAAACCTCCTCCATCTTGTTGATATGGTCCTTTCATCATAGGGGAATCTAGAACAAAGAGCTATTGAAGCTTCAACCCAAGGGTTATGCAATGCCTAAATGTCTAGACAAGATGCCAATCTCTTTTAGACCTCTATAGATATGTCTCACCTACACAAGCACACCCACCTCAAAAAGAAAAAAGAGTGGGTTCTAGCATTGAGCCTATCTGTAAACGCCCCGAACAACGTAGTATGCTTAACAATTATGATATTCGCTTATTTTCGAGATTTAATATAAAAGAGAATGAACACTTAAAGCTGAAAATGAAAATTACTCACAAAATTACAGCCATGAAAATGTAAAAGTAATGGAGACAAGATTGAGGGTTGAAGATGGGCAACCCCCCCCCCCCCCCCCCGAAGGAATGTATTTCTGCTCAACCCAAGTCCCTTAGGGAAGAGCTCAGTTACAATCAACCTGAGAGTGAGAAGAAGTAATTCTCACTCTCACAAGATCATGCAAAGATGTACAAACACACATGCATTATCTATTATGCAAAGATAAGAACTGGTTTCTTTACAGTATGAGAGAAGAAAAAGGGAAATTCAGCCTTTCTCCATCGCTGATCAGCAGTACATGGATAGGGCTTGCTTCTTGTAGCTAAAATGGAAGAAAGAGCTTGAGAAGGAGGTGTTGTAATGAATTTACAGGCTTGCTGTCCTATAAAACAACAGTGATAGAAGAGGGAATATGGAGGAATTTGATAATGGAGAAGTGGGGGATGATGATGGGGATGGATGGGGCCAGTTTCTGGCTATCTGTAGGTGCTATACATGAGTTTACAGCAAAGAAAAATGATGTGGAATGAAGAAAAACGAGCTCTTATTTATAGAAGAGGGGAGAGCTAGTACAAAAGGGGAAAGTGGAGTAGCACAAGACAAGTGTCCAGCCACATGTCATGAGATGTGACAAGTGGTGGGACACTTGGAAACTTGTGTGACAAGTGTCTTGACACTTGTCTCTTCTCTATGGCCTTCCTTTTTGGGTTGAATACTGTCAAAAATAGAAACAACCAAATTTAGTAAGCACAGTCAGAGTACAGAACTTACTATTTTTAGAATGACATCCCTATTTTTTAGGACTAGCATTTTTAGGCTAATTCGAGGCTCCTAAATTTTAGGGACCTCCTAAAATTTAGGGATCTCCTAAAATTTAGGGACCCCCCCAATATGGGTGTCGTATGAAAGCTTTTTCCGTGTACATCGCAAAAATGGTATCTGAATCTTCATGTGACTTTCCTATGCAAAGAAATGCGCATTTCAAGCTTTCAGCCCACACATGCACATTATACAAGCATTTCATGATCATGCCATCTTGTTGATTGTAACTATTTGTTCTGGTGGATCTAGCCCACACTTCAAGGCATCAATCCTTTCTGTGTGCGAGTCTAACCCTGATATGAGTGAGTTCTAGTCACAGGCGCCCAATCGGGTCATATAGGTGGAAGTGTGAACTATCTTTTCTCTAACCTACCACGTGGGTCCACCATAACCTGTGACCACTCATCAGTGGCCAGCTCCAATGCACTTTTCTTTATATCTAATTAGTGCAAAGGAAATAAATTTAATAAATCATTATATAGAAAAATTAATGAAAAAGGATACAAATTTTGTTTCTATAGAGTTGTGACAGCCCTCTGGCTTTTATTCAGTTGTCCTCAGCTGAAAAGCTTCTTGATATTGCTGTAGAATATTTGGGTAATCCTTCATGAATTTTTCATCTACCCACTGTGCATCTGTTGTGGGTAGATTCTTGAATTTTAGTAAGAATTTTCGTGTCACAAGGCCACTTCTCGTGGTTCGATCCTTGAGAAACAAAATCTTTTCAGGTTCCAAGAGTTGCTCTGTTTCTTCAACTTCTGGGGGATCTTCAGTAATGGGTTCCTTTGGTTCTGGTCCTATGTAAGGTTTTAGCAAACTTACATGAAAAGCATTGTGTATTTTCCAATGAGTAGGAAGCTCAAGTCGATAAGAAACTTCATTTATTTTCTCAATCACTTTGAAGGGTCCAAAGTATCTACTGGAGAGCTTTGGAAAAGATGAATTTTGACTAGAACCTTGTTTGAGCCTGCTTTTATCAAACTTTAGCAAGACATATTGACCTTTTTCAAAAGCCAAAGGTCTTCTTCATTTATCTGCTTGCTTCTTTTGTCGCTCTTGGGCAACTTTGATAGTGGCTCGAACTTGATCCATTGCGGTTTTTAAATCTGAAGCAAACTCATCAGCAGCAAAAATCTTATCTTTAGTGCGAATAATTGGAGGAGGAATCACTTTACCCTGTACTACTTCATTTGGAGCTTTCCCTGTGGATGAGTGCACTGTATTGTTGTAAGCAAACTCCAATAATGGAAGATATTTCTCCCATTGTGACTTATGTTCACTAACATAAGCTTTCAACATATCCAAAAGAGTGAGATTCATCACCTCTGTTTGGCCATCGGTTTGAGGATGAAAAGCTGAGGAGAACTTTAAAGTGGTTCCCAAATTCTCAAATAAAGCACGCCAAAAGTTACTTGTGAATTTGGAGTCTCTATCTGAAATGATCTCAGAAGGCATACCATGTAATCTGAAGATATGTTGAATGAAAAGTCTTGCAGCTTGTGCGGATTTCAATGTTTTATGACATGGAATAAAATGTGATTGTTTGCTGAATCTATCAATTATGACCCAAATCATATCATGACCTGGAGGTGTTCTTGGAATACCTGAGATGAAATCCATTGTGATAGATTCCCATGGATCTTTGGGCACTGGAAGAGGTTGCAACAATCCTGGAATCTTCTGCCTATCATATTTGGATTTTTGGCATACCAGACAAGCCTCAATGAAGTTATGTGTATCTTTTCGTAATGTTGGCCAATAAAAGTAGCGCTCAATTGCACTTAGAGTGGCTGCCCTCCCTCTATGCCCTGCATAAGGGGGTTCATGACTTTCTTTAAGCACCTTTTGTCGAACAGGAAGAGTGACACAAAGGCGATTATTCATGAGAAGGTAACCGTCCTTGATGGAATAATCTGGATGAGAACCTCCTTGTTGTAAATTTGACCAAATTGCTGCAAAATCAGTATCTTCATCATAAGTATTCTTCATCGTTTGAAAATCTTCATGATGAGCCACTGTAATAGTTGCAATGCGAGGCACTCTAGAAAGTGCATCAGCAACTACATTTTGTTTCCTTGGAGTGTACATAATTTGAAAATGAAACATAGACAAGAAATTTTCCCATCTTGCATGTTTCTCCTGCAAATGCTTTTGAGTCTTGAAATACTTCAAGCTTTGATGATCGGTTTTAATAAGGAATTCATTGCCTAAAAGATAATGTTTCCATATCTTTAAAGCATGAACCACTGCTAAGAGCTCCTTTTCATAAATGTCATACCTTTTCTCCACATCATTTAGACGGAGGCTTTCAAAGGCTACGGCATGGCCTTCTTGATTTAGCACTGCACCAATACAATCACCGCAAGCATCTGCTTCCACTACAAATGGTTTTACCAGATCTGGAATGATAAGAACAGGTCCAGAAGTAAGAGCTATTTTCAGCCTTGTGAAGGCTGCCTTCTCTTTTTCCTTCCATTGGAAAGAGATCTTCTTCTTTGTAAGGTCATGAAGTGGAGAAGCCATATGTGCAAAATGCTTGATGAAGCGGCGGTAATAAGAACATAAGCCAAGAAACGATCGCACCTCATGTACATCACGAAGATGAGGCCATTCTTGGATTATCCTGATCTTTTCAGGATCCATCTGAATCCCTTCAGAAGAGATGACATGCCCAAGGTAATTTATTTTATGCATGAAAAATTCACTCTTTTTACCATTTACCAAGAGTTGATTTTGTTGTAGTAATTGTAGAACAATTTCCAAGTGTTGATGATGCTCCTCTTCATTCTTGCTAAAGACAAGAATATCATCAAAGAAAGTACCGACATATTGTCGATGCTCTCTAAAGATGCGCTCCATCATTCGATTAAAGGTAGCTGGTGCATTGGTTAATCCGAAAGGAACCACCAAGAATTCATAAAGACCGTATGAAGTGCGGAAAGCAGTTTTGTGTACATCTTGTGGTATTACCCTAATTTGATGATAACCACTCTTTAGATCAATGCGGCTGAAAACCTTTGAGCCTCCTAGACGATCCAGAATGTCGTCAATTCTGGGAATAGGAAACCGATTCTTCACAGTGATTTTGTTGAGGGCTCGATAATCAATGCACATCCTGAATGTGCCATCTTTCTTTTGAACAAGAAGAACCGGTGAACAAAATGGTGAGCTACTTGGCCTAATTAGCCCACGGTCAAGTAGGTCTTCGACTTGCTTTCTGATTTCTTCTTGTTGAGGACGGCTCACACGGTATGGTGCTATATTAGGAGGAGAACTGCCCGGGATAATATCAATATGATGGTCTTCTGGCCTTTCTGGGGGAAGCTGATAAGGAAGATCTTCCGAAAAACAATCTTTATACTTTTCCAAGAGCTGAAGTTGCTCTTGGTTTTTAGGATTCATATTATCTTTTACATCAGTGACATAAAGCAGACAACATTGAACACAATCCTTAATTGCTCTAGAGACTTGCATATGGCTTACCATAGGTATGGTGTCTCCAGAAACTCCAGCTTGGATCTCATACTTCTTGCCTTTGTTGGTGAGTTCTACCTTCTTTTTCTTAGAGAATATGGTTGAATCTACTCTATGATTCCAGGGCATGCCAAGAATCACATCGCAACCATCAAGGTCTCCGATACAGAAGATATCTTCGTCACTGTAGCCTTGAATTTGAAACTTGAGCTTGCCAATGTAGGGTATCACAATCTTCACTGTGTCACCTTCATCAGCATTTAAAGCTTGGCGAACTTCTACCGGAGTGTCCATCTCTTCATTCTTTAATCCAAGCTCTTTAGCTAATTGCAAGGAAATGATATTTTCATTCGCCCCAAGATCTATCGAGAATAGTGCTTGCTTACCTTGCAACTGTCCCCAAGCTTTTAATAATTTGCGCGTCTCTGGAGTGTGAGTTGTGTTTGCAACTACATCACTGATAGCATTGATTTTCATTGGCGACTTAGGTTTGTTGTCAGAAACCTTGCTTTGTCCCTTGTTTGGACATTGCTTCGCTATGTGGCCTGTTTGTCCACATTTAAAGCACTTCCCTTCTTTCATGAAGCGTTGCTTTTCTTCTTCGGAAAATTGCTTTGCTTGTGGGTATAGATTGGAGCGAAATTGAGGAGCATTAAGAGGTGCATAGGGCTTCATCTTCTTTTGATTTGATGGCTGCTTTTGCCACTGTTTTTGTCCTTCATTTGGGGCTGAATACTCCTCATCATCAGCTACTCTCTTCTTATCATTCTTTTGGAATGATTTGTTGCCATTGTGCTCCATTTCCCATGTCTCAGCATGGTCAATGAGTTCCCTAAGACTAGAACAATGATAATGATTAAGAGCAGTACGAAATTTAAAATGCAAACCTCCTTGAAACTTCCTAAGCTTTTCTGAACTGCTGATCTTCTTGAAATGTTGGACCTTCAAAAGTAGCTCCCAAAATCTCTTGGTATAGTCACCAAGTGACTCATTTTTCCTTTGCCAAAGCCGATCCCATTCCATTTTTACATCTCTTTTGAAATGAACAGGAAGAAATTGGCTTTGTATCAGGCGAACAAAGGACCGCCATGATTTTGGGGCAGCATGATCATATTCCAACCCCGTCCACCAAGTATGGGCTAAGTCGGTTAAATGTAAAGCTGCACACTTAATCTTTTCTTTTTCTTTATACTTGTCACGACCATACAAAATTTGAAATTGACGAATAAACTTCAGAAGAAGATCAGGATTTCGGGAACCATCATACATACTGAACTTGATCTTCTTTTCAAGTTGAGATAGTGACTTAGTCTTCTTCTTCTTCTTATGCCTTCGTCCATGCTCGGATCTTGAGGTTGAAGATGATGAAGTGCTTGATGGGGATGAAGATGGAGACGAGGGTGAAGAATGTCGACGCCTTTGACGATGATGAGGTCTTCCACGAGAAGGGTGTGACTCTTCGTTACTAGAAGAGGATCCATCAGAATAGGCGCCATATGACTTTGAAGAAGAGGACAAGCTTCGACGCGATCTCTTTCTTTGTCTTGAAGTAGAATGGGACTGCCTCTTAGAAGTAGTTGGACTTCTTGATCGGCTCCTTTCATTGGTATGGCTTTGTCTCCTTGAAGTAGATGGGCTTCTTTCCTTGAATTCTTTGGGATTCTCAACTTTTTCTAGTTTGAGAAGTTGCTCACGAATTTGCTGATTCTCCTATCTAAGACTTTGAATGGCTTGAAGGATAGCACTCGATTGATCCATTGAGACTAAAGAAAAAAAATATGCTCAAGCACTCAATGCAAGGGCTGAAAACAAACAAACTTATAGTTGTAAGCACTACCAATGTTGGGGGTGAGGACCGAGCCAAAGCTCTGATACCACTGTAAACGCCCCGAACAACGTAGTATGCTTAACAATTATGATATTCGCTTATTTTCGAGATTTAATATAAAAGAGAATAAACACTTAAAGCTGAAAATGAAAATTACTCACAAAATTACAGCCATGAAAATGTAAAAGTAATGGAGACAAGATTGAGGGTTGAAGATGGGCAACCCCCCCCCCCCCCCCGAAGGAATGTATTTCTGCTCAACCCAAGTCCCTTAGGGAAGAGCTCAGTTACAATCAACCTGAGAGTGAGAAGAAGTAATTCTCACTCTCACAAGATCATGCAAAGATGTACAAACACACATGCATTATCTATTATGCAATGATAAGAACTGATTTCTTTACAGTATGAGAGAAGAAAAAGGGAAATTCAGCCTTTCTCCATAGTTGATCAGCAGTACATGGATAGGGCTTGCTTCTTATAGCTAAAATGGAAGAAAGAGCTTGAGAAGGAGGTGTTGTAATGAATTTACAGGCTTGCTATCCTGTAAAACAACAGTGATAGAAGAGGGAATATGGAGGAATTTGATAATGGAGAAGTGGGGGATGATGATGGGGATGGATGGGGCCAGTTTCTGGCTATCTGTAGGTGCTGTACATGAGTTTACAGCAAAGAAAAATGATGTGGAATGAAGAAAAACGAGCTCTTATTTATAGAAGAGGGGAGAGCTAGTACAAAAGGGGAAAGTGAAGTAGCACAAGACAAGTGTCTAGCCACATGTCATGAGATGTGACAAGTGGTGGGACACTTGGAAACTTGTGTGACAAGTGTCTTGACACTTGTCTCTTCTCTATGGCCTTCCTTTTTGGGTTGAATACTGTCAAGAATAGAAACAACCAAATTTAGTAAGCACAGTCAGAGTACAGAACTTACTATTTTTAGAATGACATCCCTATTTTTTAGGACTAGCATTTTTAGGCTAATTCGAGGCTCCTAAATTTTAGGGACCTCCTAAAATTTAGGGATCTCCTAAAATTTAGGGACCCCCCCAATATGGGTGTCATATGAAAGCTTTTTCTGTGTACATCGCAAAAATGGTATCCGAATCTTCATGTGACTTTCCTATGCAAAGAAATGTGCATTTCAAGCTTTCAGCCCACACATGCACATTATACAAGCATTTCATGATCATGCCATCTTGTTGATTGTAACTGTTTGTTCTGGTGGATCTAGCCCACACTTCAAGGCATCAATCCTTTCTGTGTGCGAGTCTAACCCTGATATGCGTGAGTTCTAGTCACAGGCGCCCAATCGGGTCATATAGGTGGAAGTGTGAACTATCTTTTCTCTAACCCACCACGTGGGTCCACCATAACCTGTGACCACTCATCAGTGGCCAGCTCCAATGCATTTTTCTTTATATCTAATTAGTGCAAAGGAAATAAATTTAATAAATCATTATATAGACAAATTAATGAAAAAGGATACAAATTTTGTTTCTATAGAGTTGTGACACTATCCCATAAAGATGTCAAACCTAAGGTCACTCCAACTAAAGGATCCACTATAGATTGGGGAATAGGGCCACAAGTGACCAACACTTTCCATGCATATCCACTAATGTGCTACCCACATGAATTTCTTTTTATTTTAAACCCCTCTCAAACAATGTAATATTTCCTTCTTGCCATACTTCCTAGGATGTTGTGCTATCACAAATGCTTTAAACAATTCAACACTTTACCAACAAGCATAAACATATCCATTAGTGTTCACTAGCTCTCATAATAGCTCAGGCTGTCAAGCAGGAACAAAGTCACAAATTTTGCACAAGCCCCTTCCAATTGCATACTTGAATGGAGTTTAGAGAAAAATGATTGACATATATCAAGATATAATTTTACGATGATTTATAGAATTTCAAAATGCTACCTGAGTGGCTTCAAGGTTTTATTGAGTTTCTTTAATGATTACTATTAATCTTTTATAAAACTTTGCCAATATTAATCAACAAGAGCAAAGATGTTGCTTTCTCAACCTTGAATTGTAGAAATATTGGTGGATCCTAGATTGAGATAAAGCTATGAAACTCATACAAAGCTTGAATTCCTTTTTTTCTTTGTGGTTTCTCATCATTTGTCTCGTAACCAAACTCTTTTATTAGTACGCTCAATTGTATACATATAATAATTTTAGCCTTGATGATTGTGTTGTGAAGTAAAGAAGATGTGTAAACTTCCATTACTTTTTCATCCTAATGGTCTTCACCTTTCACCTTATAAACAACCTTGAAAAGGTAATGCTTATGTGCACTCTAATTTTTTTGTGTAGAGAACTCATTTTCATTCCACAAAGAGCATCCTAAAATTTTTAAAATTTTGAAGGCCCCTACCATGGCAATGCATTAAGAAAAACCTAATGCTTTTTTATATAACTTGGGATTGATAAGGAATCCAATGTCAATCATGAAGTCTATGGAACGATCCTAATTGTTTAAATTTGTACGATAAATATGGCAATCGACAAAGAGGATAAAGTCATCCTCCAAGATTGTGTACTATAAAGGTTAAGATCTTCAAATAAGCCTTGTAAATTTCTAAAGACCAAATTGAAAACTCATCAACCCCTACCATCACATGTTCTTTAACCGAAAGCTAACAATTTCTACAAAGCATTTGGAATTGATATGAAATCCAATATGTTGCTAAACAACATAACGTTGAGAGCATCATTCATGATTGTGTATAGAACGATTGTGTCTAGAAGCTTATGTAGTTGAGGATAAGGCTTACAAATTCTAAATACAAACTTTGGCAAAGATATTATGCATGTAATGAACCCATATGACTAGTGCCACAAATACCCAAATGCAAAGTTTGGAACCAAAGACTTAAAAATCCCAATTTCAAATGCTCTTTTAAAATAAATATGCTAATTAGACACCCAATATTTCTTTTAAAATATGCATGCTGATTAGACTCCCAAGAATTTAACAATTATTTACATACCAATTCAATTAAAAACCCATATTGCACAACTAATATCCATCTAATGTTTGAGACTACAAGACATACATGCTTTTAACAAGCCTTTACTCATTATGAGTTAATAAAGTTGCAACTACTTCCAATCACATTTCCTAAATGCATAAAGCTATGGAGGGTGCAATGTTGTATCGAGCATTAATTATACTTTGTACATTTATGTGGTCAAAAACTATGGACATCTAATCTCTAACAACTATGAAAGGAACATTTTAAACCCTTATAATGCAAAGACAACACATGATGGTCTTTGATTTGAACAAGTAATCAAATTTGTCTAGCAACATAGACCTATATTGCAAGTCTAGATAACATCCTCACAAATGGATGCACTAGTAGATTCAACCATATTCCATAAGACCACTGTCTGGCTGACAATTCTAAATCATGTAGAGTGAATCAATGTACAATTTCCTTCCATATACATCCAACCATTGGACCTCCCAAAAACTATGGTTACAAAGTTTACAATGAATACAGTAAGATAGGACCTTATTAGCAAAATTTTCAAACATGAACAACAAAGAGCCAAATCCGTAATAGCTGAGGCAAACAAAGTAAAGAATACATTATAAATAAAACTACTATGCAAAGCTAACCTAAGTGTATCATTCTAACAAATACCGTGCATTATTTTGTAGAAGATTAAACAATCAAATTGTCAACATTCTTTCTATTCAAAAAACTCAAAAGCTAAAAACTTGAGGACAAGCGTCATGAAATCAACAGAGATAATTAGCACAATGACCCACAATTTTGCATGCCAATAGCAAATCGGAAGGAATTCTTGAACCACTTGGCATTAGACTCATAAATTAAAACCATGTAGGGTTTAAAACTAGCAAATCAGGGTAGTGCTTTTCTTTTCATCAATTTGACAACATTACACTAAAACCTAAACAATCACATGCTTTAGATGAAAAGTTAGCATGGAACATTGGAAATTTTGTATTGTATGCAGCCCATCCAACCCTTTTCAAATCATTGACAGCTTAGGTCTGCCAAAATCAACATCTGGATTGAAGACATAAAAATGCTGCAACCAGCTCAAGCTTGAGATTCTTCTCTCTTTCCAATTTGATTGCCTTCTTCCTTCTCATCATCATTCTGAGTTAGTTCCATCAACCTTCCAGTTTCTTCGTCTTCTCCTCCACCCCTCTTTTGTGCTTCCTTTGCCTTGAGACCTTGAAGTTTGCAGTGGTTATAGTAGCACACCCCCAGAAAGGCTAACCCATATCCCATCAAATTTATAGGTGTCACTCTGTCCTTGATCACTGACCATGAAAATGCAATCAGTAACCAATCCTTCACGACACCAGCAACGTTCATTGTAAGGGCAGAAGTCTTCCCAATGAGGAGGAAAACAGCCAGATTGAGGGCAAATGCACATGCCGAGTTTGTCCCAAAGACCATCAAATCTGGCCTGAAGGTCGATGCCACACGTAGGGCAGGATACTCGACTATGAACCATGGAATTGACAGGAAAGCAAAGCAGCAGGGTGCTATGTAATACAGGGAAGTAATAGGATTCAATGTGATGCCTTTAGATGTAAGGAGGATCTGGATCAAAACAAGACGGGTTGCTTCAAAGACGATGGCGCCAAGCTGCAATAGAACACCCCATGCATTGAACAAGGCCTCCCCATAGGCCGCAATGGCTACACCTGCCGAAATACCCAACATGTTCAACATGGTCTGTGACTTGAAACCCTCCTTTTTCATCAAGACACCGATGGAATACACAGCCACCGGCATCAATGCCTTCAGCATCTGAATGAATGAAACCGACAAGTATATGTAGGCCGAATTCGACAACCATAGGCTCAAGGAGTAGAGAGCACCTATGGGAACAATGGATGACATGTACATCTCCTTGGTCATCCCCACAGGCTCAACAAGCTTGAACACACGGATGAGCGCAAAGGCGAGCACCGAGCAGAAACCCATGTGGATCATTGTAAGACTGATGGGGTATGGCCAGTCGTACATTTTCTTGTCCAATATATACTTGTTGAAAACGATGACTGTGAAACTGAGAAAGATCCATATGGAGACATACAAATAACTGAGAAGGATCTTCTTGAGCAAGCCAGAGTCAGCGGATTGTCCAAGTCCACTACCACTCCCAGAACCCTTTCCCATGGCTACAGGAAAGACTGCTCGTGTGTAGAAGGACCTCCCTTTGCAGCACAAGGCTGATATTCCAATTTCCTTTGCAGCAGAATCTAAAATTCCAATTCCTGAATCATATATATGAAGAATCCCGAGGTTTAGTGCCGGGTCGATGAGCCAAACTCTCTCAAAACCTCAAGACAATGAGCATAAACCACACAGCAATTTAACTCCAGATGTTTGAGAAAGCAAAAGACTTTAAGTGGACAATGGAAAACCTGTCAATTGGTCAAAACTTGAAGGCCAAAACCCCGATTTCGGACAAAACGGATCTTGATCTCTAATAAATTCCTCTGGTTCTGGTCCTGTTCTGTGAAAGAGAAGCCCAAATTAGGACTACTGGTCTCCAAACCCTCGATTGCAGTTTGGGGTTCTGTACTCTCCTCTTCTGAGACCTAAACGAAGAAAAAGGCAGAAACAGTGTCTAAAGTTTTATGACAAGACTACTTTGCAATTCAGGCAGAACCTCAATGACCTATGGGTTGATGTAGCTCATTTTCGAGGGGGGGGGGGGGATATGAGAAACTACTAAATTACTGTTTTTTTTTTTTTGCATGAAAAATCACCGAAAGTAGTGTTTTCTTCCTTTTACAAAAGAGGAATAACAGAAAATACTTGAGTAAAGCTTGTGCAAGAGGAACAAAAAAGTGAGGGAGACTTACAGCAGGAAAAAGGCGATGGAAGTGCGATTCTAGCGATGATCGGAGAAGAAGGGTCGGAGGAGACCCAGCAAAAAAAAGCTTGCACAAAGGAGACGTGGGTCCTGAAGAACCTGCGACCAGATGCAAAATCATGAAAAGGGTTGCAGCCCGTCTTTGCAAGGCAGGCGGGCTTCTGTTGGGTTGCGTCTCCCCTGCTTCGCGATGAAATGCACCAGAATGCAGACAGAGCCCGAAACGCAGACAGAGAGAGAGAGAGAGAGAGAGAGAGAGAGAGAGAGAGGCTTCAAAGGAAAGCCAGAGAAAGTCAAGAAGTGGGTGGTGCAGCAAGAAGGGGGGCAATCATGGGCGCCATATTTTTCTTGTTGTTGGGCTTATGTGTGTCTGTTTTTTTATATTTTGCCAATTCCGCAAGGGACAGAGAGGAGAATGGATTTGAAAACTGGCGCTGGATATAACGTATAAGGTTTTGTTTCTCGCCAATTCTCCATGAATGTGAGAGAGAGAGAGAGAGAGAGAGAGAGAGAGAGTGGAAGAATTAAAGCATGATGCTTACACATTCCAAGCTTCCTATTATGGAGAGAGATGCACACGCAACATATATATATATATATATATATAGCATTTGGAGAGAGTCAAACGGTTTAACAAAACATTATCTTCATTGATTACACAATTCAGTCGGCACGTTCTCCTCAGTACCTCTACCTTCTAAGGTTATTAGAGCCTCCATTAAGGTTGTTAGCCGGCTAAAGTGTACTCAAGAAAATTTTGATTTTCCCTTGGGG
Source organism: Lygodium microphyllum (assembly GCF_053477565.2). Lineage (NCBI taxonomy): Eukaryota > Viridiplantae > Streptophyta > Polypodiopsida > Schizaeales > Lygodiaceae > Lygodium > Lygodium microphyllum. Next base: position 10,422,436 of record NC_141161.1, on the reverse strand, counting down.
TTGGTGGGCACTTTAAAATTTTCTAGAAATTGAAGATTTAAGATTACAAGCTCCTTTTAATTCTTCAACATTTTTGAGACTAGTAATGATATCTTGTAGAAAATGTGAGCTTGAGATACTTGTATCCTTTTGAAAGATGGTTATCAATCATGATGATTCATTCTTATACCAAAGGAAAGGCACAAGAGATTGGACAGAGCATTGATTTTAGCTAGTCCTCCCAACCTGACACATGAGCAAGAAATGGCCTTGTATTCAGGTATGTGTGCATAATGTCCAACCATTCTATGCACATCCTCCATGACTCGCGAAGATGAGCACTATTTTGGACACAAATAGATTTGTGTCGTCGATGAAGTGCAACCCAAAGTTTGAACTCGCATTTTGTGAACATGGGATACTCCACAAGCAATGTTGTCCTAGCTTTTAGATTAAAGAAACATGGAGATGTCTAACTGCCTTTTAAGATAAAATCCCATTAAAACCTTCAATTTCAAAAGTTTTATTAGGGAAGCATACAAATATGGCTTGGACTTTCTTTAGCAAGACATCTACTTTTCATCTTCCCCTTGTTATGAGTCACCTCTCTAGGAACACGTAGATATCTAACAATCAATTGTAATGAGATATTAGCTTGCATATTTTAAGTAAAATAATTTACTTGTTTGCATAGAGGGTTATCTTTACAAATTGTTAATTCGAGGTTTTATGGGTGTTGGAATCCCTCCCTACTTTTTACAAGTCCCCCATAATGTATTTCGTGGGATGAAAAAATTAATTGGATTTGCCAGGTTGGGAGTCTCCAGTGTGGGACAAAGCCTTTGCATACTGGTGACAAATATGCAATGCCATCCTAAACCATTATATGTATGCATGCCATTCCAACAATCTCCTTCATTTGCATGAACAATGATGATATTGAATAAGAAGTACACTCTCTTGCAAAGAGCCTTGCTCAACTTTGAAAAGAACAAGAAACAAATCTTAACAAGGCATGTTTTATCCCAAAAAAAAAAAACACTAGCAAAATAAGTTCACCATAGAGATATAAAATCCTGGTTGTGGTACAATAGCAAACAGGTTCCAAATTGCATGTTATAATTGATGGTTGTGGTCCATTCATGCACATTAGCAAATTTGCTTCAATGGCAATCTAGACATTAAAGAGAAGACTTAGGTGTTAGAATGTAAGGGTGAAGGTTTTGATCATATAATTAGACATTGTATCTCTACATAGCTTAGTTTGATGAGCTTTTTAAATATGTTAGTGGACTAGGAGATGTTGGGTAGCTAGCATGTGTATCCAAATTGTTGTGCACTATTAATGTCTCCTGTTACAACAATGTGTGTGTGTGTGTGTGTGTGTGTGTGTGTGTGTGTGTGTGTGCGTGCGTGCGTGCGTGCGTGCGTGCGTGCAAGAGGGAGAATGAACATGAAGGGAGAAAGAAAGAAAGAGACTAAAAGATAGGTGACTTTAAAAAATATATTGTGATATTTTGGTATGACTAGGAAGAACCATTATTCTATCTTCTAATATTTTGTTACACATAACACAAATAACAGAAAAAGCCATGAAATGACCTATAAGAGCCATTACATCTAGCATGCATTTATCAATTTTTGGCCTATAGCTCATGGAAAATTTCCCCTCCTTAAATGTAAGCAATAGCCATGCATGAGGTTCTTTGCAACCTATTTGAGCACATCATGAGAGTGGTGAACCTTTCAACTTAGCTCATAAAGAAAACTTGCATCTTACAACATGACTGCTCCAACTAATGAAGTCACCGACAACATGCAAGATGCCATGCAATCTCCTTGATGAGCACAATCATAGATGCATTTACTCTTTAACTAATCCTTATCATTAAATACAATTTGAATTTAGAGAGTAAGCATATGTTTTAGTCGTATATGGGAATGAGATTCATAAATGCATTTGTACACATGAATGGGGTTGCACAAGGTACACATAAAAGTCACCTATACTTTTCAACTTTACCTTACTATTCCTTGATCAACCCTACGTGGGTAACATAATGTGAAGTGGGAAATTTTTGTACTAAAAGTAGCAGCTTCCCTCTTCACCTAGGTAAATATAAATGTTTAAAATTAGAGTAGTAAGAAACTTGGAGATAGCTCATATAATAGGAAAATATGTATTTAAAACATGATTCTTGGTCAAGAAAATATCAATCGTGAATCAATTTAACTTTGCATCCACTAATAAGTCACTTGCTTCTAGTCAACTATTTTATTTATAAAGATGGCAAGATCCGACAATTCGTACCTTTACGTTTTTTTGTCACATGATGGCAATACAAATGGTACATGATACTTTTAATATATATGCTAGAAATTTAATTAAATCTCCAAAAGAAAAGTTGTAATTTTCATAAAATCTCTCAAAACTTTCTTTTCACAACATAAATTTGATATTGGACAATGTTTAAAATACTATACACCACTTGATAATTTATCTTCTCATAGAGTGGCATCAAAGTCATGTGATATGCACAATGCTTCTTTTGAATATTTACTTGAGCATAAAAAAGCAAATTTTACCAAATTAGACTTCTAGAAAGAAAACACCATTTCTACTCAATAAATCTTTTTCAAATTTAATTCTATGTTTAGAGCCCAATAAGGTGAAACATGAATGTTCGTGTCCACAAATATGCGATCACATTTCCCAAGTGTTGTGCTAAATCTATCTCATGTTGCGAATAAGTTTTCCTCCCAAATAGGCGAACAAGCACAAAAGAAATTAGTAGCATTTTGATGTTATTTTTAACAATGTACCATAACATTGAGTTTTGGTTTGTGCAGCTCCACAGAAAGTGTTCACAACTTGTTCATTTGAGTGATGTAGTCCCGACTTGCAATCATTGTTGATTGCGTTTGCTATTACAACAACATTTAGCCCTTTTAACATCCGTCCATTCCTAGCCATATGCAGCTACATTTTTAGCCATTTTTAGACTTTCCCTCTTTGTGATAGCTTTCCTAATAGAACTGGCAACCACATCAATGTGACCTAACATGGTACACAAACAGTTCCAGGTAGAGAATCTTTGTGTTTTATATGCAGTTAGCCTCATTTTCACCCTATTTTAGTTTAGTCTTATAGTATTCTCTAGCCATTCCTGTGCCAAATGCACATAACATCTTGCCTCAATGTTAACAAGTAATTCTCTAGTCATTCCTATGTCCTTACATATTATGCTTGTTTTGCATCCTCCAAGAACTCCAATATGCTTGTTTAGCCCAAGAACATGCAGGAATGGTTCACTCCAAGAACTTCAAGAACACATATTGGATCACCTAGTGGATGAACTCCAAGAACTCTAAGAACACATCTAAGATGAAGCTCACTCCAAGAACTCCAATATTATTGTTGTTGTTGTTGTTGTTGTATGTGCGTATGCGCATGCGCATGTGTGAAGTCTCTCTTTTGCTTCAATAGGGAGAGCATGGGAGTCATAAAAATTTGTTGGCATTACTTATATGACACAATTTAATTTGTACCAATATATTTGGCATAATAGGCATAGTTAAAAATGTCACTTAATCGATGAACACTTTATATTCATGTATAGAACAACAGTAGCAATGGAGTTCATCGCTTGAACTACAATAATTTTGAAACTTTTATTCCATCACATAAGCATTTATATACATCACTTGAATGATGCTCATAATCTTTACTACAAATGTTGGGTATTGTGAATTGTTTTACACTCTTGTAATACCTCTAATCCTTATAATGGGTTCTAGCTTTATAAAATCGTTTTGGTTTTATTTTGATTTTTCTTATCCTTCAAGAGTTTGAGAATGATAATGAGCCATATATGTATGTATGTATGTATGTATGTATGTATGTATGTATGTATGTATGCATGCATGCATGCATGCATGTATGTATGTATGTAAAATAGGAAATTATTTTATCATTTGGATTTTAATATTCGGGTAATAATATCTACACATGTGAACATGTTGTGCAAGTTATACCATGATACAAAAGGAGATTGACAAGGTGTTTTCAAGCCTAGACCACACATCAAAGGGGCATTTTGTTTCATTAGTAGAGGCATATTCCTCTCACCCTCTTCAACATTGCATATAGAGGTAGAGTAGTCAATCCACTCTCTAGGTTGCATTTTGCATTATTCAGAATGCGTTTTGTAGAACAATAATGGTTGAATTTCACGTTGGCCCCAAAAATCCAATCGTATTGTTTAGTGGCATGTCATTGTTTTAAGAAATGGCCAAATATTGCTTACACTTCAATCGAAAAACTTTCTTTGTATACTAGGAGAATCTCGTGTTCTTCCATTCTTGTGAGGACTTGTATTCGAGCTTTTGGCTTGAATTACCAAGAAGCTTGCAAATTGATATCAATTCAAATAGATGAACAATTATATTAGTTTAAATAATTAAAATTTTAAGTAGTTAAATAGTTAAATAATTAAAATAGTGAATTAAAATAGTTACATTAATTAGTTACACACTTGGGTACATGCACACACTAGTGAGTAATTTTCTTAATTCAATTATGCTAAGATATTGACTACAAATTCAATGGCGTAGTGGATACATAAGATGATATATAAAATGGTAGATACATGTGATTACTCCAAGCTGGTAGATTACCACCATTTTATGTATTTTCTTGTGTATCCACTACATCATTGTATTTTGTGGGGCCAATGCCTTTAATTTCAACACAATGAAGATACATGGACTCTTGGGTGTACCTCAAATGCTATAAAGCATTATACCACATGACCAAATTTGTATCCTCTACAAATTTTGGGGCACATCCACGGGTCCATATATCTTCATATTTTTGTGAATATATAGATTGTTTGTATATATCTTGGTGTATATACAAGTTGTGTGTATATATTTTGATGTGAATATACAAGATTAGGAGCAAATGTATTCTTGGTTGTGCAAGTGATGCAATCTTGGTTGTATCAATTGCTAAGCCTCATCATCAAGAACCCTTTTATTGTGATTTATTTTTAATATATTAAAGTCGTTTTGTAGCAAAATTTATATATACTCAAGCATTTTATGTTTGTAATTTTATCATCAATAAAATAATAATTCTTGTGTACTTCAAAATAACAATATTGAAGAAAATGCATGCTATATCATGATTCATTCATGTATTGGAATTGTCTCTCATGTTTTAACAACAAATCTATGAATAAAACTTGGCATTTGGTACTTGAAGTATTTTATAATTCATAAATCATCACTTAAAGTTTGCAATTAATATATCTTTGAAGTCAATGTATGAATCTACAATGCATTTTTTCTTGTATCACTAAAGATAGGTAATTTAAGCTTTTTGGATTAGGACCACATGTGATTTGGTCCCAAGTACCAAATCATACTTCCATACATGTATGCATATGTGATATATGGAAACATACAAACCATCAATGAAGATCATTAGACAAACTAGCTTTTTCTACTAAATACTTCACACAAAACAATTGATACACGTATAGCATTGTATGTGTAATGCATTGTATATATAATGCATTGCATTTTATGAACATAATAAATCAATATACAATATTAAAACAAAACTTTACAGTAATAAAGTTTGCTCATTTTGTCAAAATGTTGCTTAACGTCGATAACGTTGCATTGTTAATGTGTTATATAGCATTGTATTTACAAGTTTTCACTTATCAAAATCCGACATATTTAATCTGTCAAATGAGCTATCACTTGGGTTTGACTCTAATGAATTGTTAGAAGTAGTCATCCCTCCTTGTATTTGTGCTATTTGCATCCTCAAAACCATTGACAAGTCATTAGAACTTGCATTTTCTTATTGTAATATTACCTTATGTGCCATCAGCTCGTCGATAGTGTATCCCTATGATTCCAATGTGACTCCTTGCATTGATATACCTAAAATTTTATCATGCTCTTCAAGTAGTAGCATGGCATGTCTCTTTTTGGGGGGGGGGGGGGGGGGGGGGGGTTGTGGAGCATGCTCTTTTTGCACTTACTCCTTATTAGCAATGTGTCCTTCACCCACTCTTGCATTTGATGGCTTGTCCTTTTGATCTACTCACGTACTTAAGATAATGCATGTAACATTGTTGGACAAAGTTGATAGAGGTCTAACTATTATTTGGAAAAGTCATTTCTTGTTGAAGGAACCTTGCTAAAAGAACTCTAGCCAACCGTGTGTGTTGGATATATGAAATTTTTGGAGGGGCTATTTTTTGTACCCTGATTGATGTGCAAAATAAAGTGTCATGCACAAACCGGTTTGGGCAAAGCTATGTAACCTCCTTAACAGAAAGTCACTTCCTCTCCAAGTCATCTTCCTCCTAGTTATGTCCAATGTTTGATAGATCTTGATTTCCAAATCTCTATTGCTCTTGTCTTCATTTGCTTCATTATAATCTAAGCTAGCATCTTACACATTAGGTGCCACTATGGATTCTTCAACTTCAATCATGATCTAAAGAAATAAAAATTAATCTTTGCATGAATATAATAAAATAAAATACATAATCTAATTGAATAAAAATAAAAAAATAAAGATATTTTGTTTGATAATTAAAAATTTGAAAGTATCCTATAATTGAACACAATGCAAGTATTAGAACCTTAAATCTTAAACTCATCTTACAATGTGAGGGAAGCCTCTCGCTTAAATGCTTGGTCTAACTATGATAGTTGTTAAGCCACCTAGGTGTGGTGATTGAAATGAGTACTTCAATGTGTTAGGGCTAATGTAATGCATTGTGTCAGGTTGGATAATACTAGTAGTAGCAAATCTATGCAACTCTTTTATTTGTATTGTGAGTGTGAGTCTAAGCCTCTAATGTAACATAATTACAAAAACTACACAATTTGAATACAATTTTGGAGTGAGAGGCAAACCTTTAACACACACAAACATGAATATTTTATTGCTTAGACATTATTTTAATGTTACGGCAAGTCTCAAATACTAGCAATAGCAAATCCAAGCATGTCTTTAGCTTGTGTTGTGAGTGTCAGTGCAAGCCGCTCACACAATACACCACAAATGATAATCTTAATATCCCAATTCTAGAGTACAAGATAAACCTCTAACACACATAGAAAGAGAGACTAAATTTAAAAGATACTTTTGAAGACAAAGGTGTTTTAACAAAACCAAATTATTAAAAAGAATTAAAAATTAATTTCACAAATTAAAATTACTTTTGAAGTATAAGATAAATCTCCAACATAATAAATTATCTTAAAATAATAAATAAGAAAACAATCAATAAAATATTACCTATAAAGCAACATCTAACAATGTTCATGACACTAATTGAAAGGTGCTTTGGAACAAGGTTATAGGGTGTAGAGATGGCATTTGAAGAGCTTTTGAAATGAGATGAAAAGAGTTTGAAGACTTTTTTTTTGCCTACACATTTTTTATTGGAAATGATTTAATTCAACTATTCTACCAATATTCAAGAAAATACTGAATAATGGGTTAAATACGTTGAAGAGTCATTATTCAGACCAAATAATGCTACTTAGGGGACCAACTTGAAGAGAATTTGGTCAAGCTCAAGGTAGAATGATTGAATCTCGTAGAATAAGTACAACAGCTTTTCCATCTGATGGGTTAATTAGTTAGAGAAGGCTAGTGACTCAAAGATGATGTTTATGTCATGCAACTTACACGAAAGTTGTCCAATCAATTCCATGCTTTCAAAACAACCATTAGCATTCAATCTCCATTACCAAATATCTTTAAGCTTCAAGATATGTTACAAAAAAAATTGTAGACTTTTCCACCTCAAAGTCAAAGGGGGGACTTGTCTCATTGCATAAACATGATCAAGATGTAACAAGAAGGGTGGTAACTACAACAAAAATCAGTTGTGTGATTCCTAGTCCAAAGGTTGTCCCCCTCCACCACTATCAATGTCAATATAACATCCTTGTAGACACCACTATCGATGTCAATATGACGTTATGGAGCTTGACCTTAGAGGGGAGCATATGGCAATAGAGGAGGTCATGGTGGGTGGGCTTGCAGACAAGCCTACACTTAGGAAATAAGGTAGAAAGAGGGGCGCTTTGGGGTGATCCATTGCAAGGATTATTATGTTTATGCACGCTAATTAATCCATGGGCTATTATTATGTATAAAAACAATTGTTTTGGGACTATAAAAACAATATTGTATGTTCAAACTTTTGCATGGTAAAGTATATGCATGAAGGGGACAAGCCTCTGATGCCATTCTTTAGAGGTATGAAAGGGGGTACTAACTATAGATGGGGGCCTAAAAGGCCCATTTTTGAGTTCATTTTTTTTCCTAATGTTAGCTTTCAAATAAACCTAAACTTGAATTAAACAAACATAACATGACCATGGAACTCTTGTTGAGTACGGGAGGCTATGGTAAGCTTATATGAGTAGCATGTCTCATTAAGGCTAGCCTTGAGTGTTGAAAGGAAGGTGATGCTTTGGGACAAATGTTTCTTTAACGCTTCATAAATACCAACATCATCAAAGTATTTCTTATCTCTTCATCATTGGTCATGGAGAGAGTTTCCTTCTTCTATTTTCTTGCACTGTCTATTTCCTTTTCACATCACATTTAGACAGGTTGAGGTAAGGACCCCTTGCATCAAGAGCAGCATTGGCCTTAGTTATACCTTGAGACCTACAAATCAATAACGTGCCATATCCCTAACAAAAACTTCAATGCTTTTGCAAGAAATAGTAAGAACACAACTTTGGCACTACTTAGCTGAATTAAATTGTTGTCTCTCATATTGAGCCTAATACTTTTCCTATCTATTACAGTAATGAGTGACCACTCACATGTGTTCTTTCCAACAAGAAGCAAGAGAAGAAGATGTAACACAACAATCAACCCAAGCCTTCTTTGCGTTCTAAATAAAGGCCTTAGTAGTCAAGAAGCTGGTGTTGAGTTGAAAGGGGGGACCTTTATTAACACTGCCTAAGCATATTAGTCTAATGGGAATCATGACATGAAGATGGTCATATTCCAAACAATTTGCAAAGTTTTGATACTTGATGTTAGGAGAGGCCCACTAGATGTCATTGTCATTACTGAAATAGATTCTATTAAGATAAGCTTCCATCTAGAGTTTGTCATGTTTGTTTTGCCAAATGATAAATCGCATGTAATCTAATTAAACATTAAAGAAGCAACATCAACCATGCCCAAAAGGGAGTGCATGTCCTACCAAGATCTCCTCTTTTCTTCAATCATGTTTTTAATGACATGGAAACGATCTCTCTTAGCCACAGTCATATTCACTATAAGGGAATGGGGGTATAGCGACAGTCATTTCTGACACAAAATAGCAGCAAATTGCGACGCTAATAACAGCGCCGTTCTGAGAAAAAAAAGCAGGGAAAACGTGAGCACGAAATTTTTCCGCAAAGATTTTTAGAGAGAGCAAAAGAGATTGTGGCTTTGGGAGGGAGAGTGAGAGGAAGAGATTAAGAGAGAGAAGGAGAGCTTCTCACTGCCGCCATTGTCATACTCGAAGAAGAGGGAGAAGTGCACAAAGGAGAAAGAGGCGACGTCGCAAAGAGAAGATGAAGAATCCATCCTCTAGCCTTAGCGGTAAGTACATTGCCTCCTCTTGGTTTATTATTGTGCTTTCTTCTTTTCGTTTGTTTATTTTTCTTATGAATGAGATGCATTGAGGGAGAAAGAGAGGAAATAAGAGAGGGAGAAGAATAAATGAACAGGAAGAGAGAGAGAGAGAGAGAGAGAGAGAGAGAGAGAGAGAGAGAGAGAGAGAGAGAGAGAGAGAGAGAGAGAGAGAGAGAGAGAGAGTAAATATAAAAGATAACAAAGAAAGAGAGAGAAAGGAAGGGAAGAGGAGAATGAGTGAGAAAACAATGAGGGGGCGAAGAGAAACAAATAGAGAGGTAACAAAGAAAGAGAAAGAGAGAAAGAGAGAGAAAGAGAGGGGGGAGAGAACATGAAACGGAGAGTGAAGGGAGAGATGGATAAAAGGGTAAAGTAAAGAGAAGAATGATAATGGAAAAAAGAAGAGAGAGGAGAATGAGTGAGAAAACAACGAGGGGGCAGAGAGAAACAAAGAGAGGGACAACAAAGAAAGAGAAAGAGAGAAAGAAAGAGATGGGGGAGAGAACACAAAACGGAGAGTGAAGGGAGAGGTGGATAAAAGGGGGAAGTAAAGAGAAGAATGATAGTGGGAAAAAAAAGAGGGCTAGAAAGAGAATTGGAGAAAAAGAGACAAAAAGAGGGAGAAAAATAGAGATAGAAAAAAGAATAAATAGATAGTGAGAGATCAAAGAGAGAGAAACACGGAAACAATGAGAGAATTAAAGAGAACAAAATTATAGAAAGAGAATGGTAGAGGGGGAAGAGAGGCACAAAGAGGGGTGGGGAGAGAGAGTCTTTCAATACCTTGTTTTATGAGTTTTTTATTTTTGATCTTGGATTTTGATTTTAGCGAAATGCGTTGAGTGCGAATGAAGAGGAGACTAGAGAAAAGAAGGGAGAGAAACGAAAATAGAGAAGAAGTGAGAGTGGGGAGGGAAGATGGGGGGGATAAAGAAACATTTATAGAAATAGAGGGGGAGAGAGAAGCAATGAAGGATGAAGGAATGCAAATAAAAAAAGAAAAAGAGAATGAGAATAAAAACCTATTGTTTGTTGTAACGTAGATAAAATGGAAAACGATGATGGTAATGATGTCCAAAATCATGAGGTATATCTTAATTAGCGTGTCCCGTGTCCTTGCTCTCAATGCAAGTTGGCAATCAAACGAAAGTGTTGCTTGTCTATAGAACACGTGCAACGCTTCAGTGAGTTCTAATCGGAGATCATTGATCAAGCAATCTCAGACTTTGAGTGAACGGTAAGAAAAGTGTGTATCAATCATGCCTTACATTTGCAAACTAATTGAATATCATATACAAAAACATTAGATGTGCATGTAAAATTTATACAGGGAGTTGATGTCTCATCCCAAGGAGGAATGCATCTATTGCAACCAGTTAGAAGAGCTCGTGGGCGTGCGATGGGTGGAGTGCTTGAGCCAATCCACCACTTGGAAGGCACGACTCAGTCTATATCCTCAATACCAAAGGAGATAGGCAACCTTTCGAACCTTCCTCCAATCTTGGAGCCTGAGATGGAGGCAATGATCGATGCATTGATTCCCATGGATGCCGAGTCATATGATCCGCTGAGAGAGGAAGCGTCCATACCATTATATAATGGGTGCTGAGTATCTTGCTTTTTGAAGACGTTGCTTGCGCTCCTAAGTGTGCAAGCAAAATACGGGTGGAGCGATACGAGTGTGATCAAGTTGTTCAGGTACATTCTACATACACTCCATTGATTTTTTTGACTCCATTATAAAAAATACTTGTGTTTTTTCAAGGTGTTTAAGGATTTTTTTTCAGTTGCTAAAGTATCATATATTACCGCTTGAAAATACCATGCATGAGTCTCATTATGATGCATGACACGTTTTACGAAAGCTTGGCATGGACTACAATAGCATCCATGCAAGTGTCAACAATTGATTTATCAATTTTTACTCCATCACACTACACAAATCGTTTAAAGATATGCCAATGTAAAGTTCCAGTTTCACCAAAGACTCTCATCAAAGGAAACATATTGTGTGTTCCCTCATCATTTTAGTTTGACAAGTTCTCTTAGCACAATATATGCCTTGAGAAAAGTTGCATGTTGACATATAAGTGGGCGTAAAATTGCAAAATATCCTAGTTGCTTTCAAGACAACTCAAATGACCTTTTTAACATGGCAAGGATGTCATCAAAGAATGTCTAAATATTCAATATAGTCACAAAAGTCAAACATGTTAGGAAGGAAGGTTGAAGATTTCTACCATCAATACTGAATAATGTGACATGGCACTGAAATCACAATGTAAATAGTTTTTTGCATGATTGTTTTGTTTAAAGTAACGGATACAATAAGAATGTGAGGTCTACTAAAGCAAAAGTTTATATTCATCTTAAAATGTGCAAAAGCACACTTTCTTTTCTTAAGTACATATGTGCTTCAAAGTGCGTTGAAGAGAATCAGAGATGTAGAAAGTGAAAAATTTTGATATGTTAGAAAAGAGGATAAAATCAAAACAGTTAAGAAAGAAAAGTAACACAAGTGATGAAATTAGAAGTACCACTTTGAACTTGTTGTCTAAAGAAAAGCAACAAAAGCACTGGGAATTTTTCATTTTGGAAAGTGAACAACTCCAAGGGGGGAGAGAGAAAGACAAGGTTGACAACCTAGCTCATCGTACTTCTTTTTGTTAACATTTCCTATCATGTGCATACACTATATATTATGGAAATTGCAATGAAAAAAATTAGTCATAAGTTTTTTCAATTTTCTAAATTTGATGGTATATGGGATTGAAAAGCTATTTTATCTTGGTTGAGCCAGTTCGACGACTATTTCGACGAATAAGTTTTTTTGAAAAAAGACAAAATCAAATGTGCCACCAAGTATTTGATAGATAAAGCATCGTTTTGGTGGAATGCTCTTCATTAAAGTACCAACCAACCAAAAATGTCCACAAAAAAAAAAGTCAAATAAAATTTCCTTCCACCTCAATTTGATCTTCATGCAAAGTGAAATTAGGCAAGTTTTACGTGGCAAGAAGGCGATAGCATGGCTACCTATACTAAAAGATTTTAGCAATGATATTTGATGTTATGAGTGCTTGAGGAAGTTCCCCAAAGCACACTACAATGCTAAGTTGAATTGTCTTAAGCCCATGTCTCTTTAGGGTGCTATTCCCTATGCTCATGATGTGGAGAAATAATTCCAAACTATCACCCAAATTCTTTTGGATAATAGTCTAATCAATCTCACGCCTTCGACAACAATTGCAACCTTCAATCCTTATCGTCCTAAAATTTTTCCACCAAACAGACCTCTGAACTTCCAACTTAGAAGCAATCAAAAAGCCAGAAACAATAAGATAAAACGTCAAGGTGCAAATATTAATGCTCAACACAAAAGATTCAAGCCTACTCAATGTGGACAAGGTGGTCATCTTCGAGTGAATTGGCTTCTAACCCACAACAAGAATTATATCACGGCTTAGTTGCACCACATTAAGAAAGTACCTAATTACACACTTGATTGGACTACAATTTCCCTACAACAAGAAGTATCAAATGATGGTTAATCAAGTATGCATATCTCTTTACATCCTTTCCTTGAGATGGAAGGATTTGTGAAAGATTATGATGTTACTATTGTACATGACAAAGGTAGTTCTAGTGACTTTATTTTTAAAAAGCTAGTTAGCATGTTGCAACTAGAGACTAGTCCTTCATTACATAAAGTCAAGTCTACATTTCAAAGCATCAAATATGGAAAATGTTAACCCCAACACGAAGAAAGCAAAAGGAAATAAAAAAGACGCAGGGCAAAGGTGGAATAAAGGTAGCCCGACAGAAGAAAGAAGAAAAGAAAAGGCCAAAAGCACAGGGGCAACCTTAAAAAGCCCAAGGCAAATGAAAAAGGGAAAAGGTGCATTTTAAAATACAAAGGCGCACCCTGAAATCTTGTAGAAAAGTGCCAGGTGGTGGAAAATCCGGAAAGCTAAAATAGAAGACAAAGACAAAGGCCAAGGCAAGAGAAATGGAAGACAAAGGTGCACAAGGAAAAGCGCAAGTCAAAACTTTTGTAAAAGAGCGCAAGCGCATCATGGTTTAATTCAAGGAGCGCCGGGCTCTCACCCGTGCAATTTGTAAATGTAGACGGGCGGTGGAAAGGAAGCTAGGAAGATAGAGGGACAATGGGAAAAAGGGCCTAGGCTACGACCGGCCATGTAAAAAAGGGGAAAAGGGGGATGACCGCCCAAAAGGGATTTAGGGTTTTGTATATAAAGTTGAAAAGTGAATGAGAAGCTCATTCTTGTGTGTGGCCAAAAGCAGCTCTCCTCTTCTTCTTCTTCTTCTTCTTCTTGCTTGCTTGAGCTTGTGCTTGAGAGAGGGAGTGTGAGAGTGTGAGGGAGTGAGTGTGTGAGGGTTAGGGACCGTGGGGTGGAGAAGCTCTCCATCTTCTCTTCTCTTCTTCTCTTCTCTTCTCTTCTCTTCTCTTGCTCGCGGTGATCGAGCTTGGAGCGTGAAGCTTGAGGATGGAGCTTGCTTGAAGCTTACACTTGGATCGTGGAGCTACTGGAGTGAGCGGGAGAGGAGGTAACTCGAACGGCATGGAGGTAAGCTCACTACACCCGTAGATATGGATGGCGCGTCGGCTATGTGAGAGGTAGCCATTAGTGGTCGGCTTGGAACGCTTGAAACAATAAGCGGTCCATGGGTCTTGGCGGTTGAGCGAAAGCTCCCACATTTTGGTTGCATTGCCGGGACCAACGGATTCAAGCCTTGAGTGCTTGCGCGCTTCGAATCAAGTATCGAAGTAAGGGTTTTCCCCGAACCGATGCTTGAGATATGTAGGAAGTGAGGGGGTTGAAGATGGTATTCGATCTTCTTGGCAAGTAGGTTTTTTGCTTTTTTGAGATTTATGTTGTGAGATGGAGTAGTGTAGGTATTTACTTTGTGATTTGGATGCATTAGAGTAGGAGAAAACAAAGAAAATAAGCATTAGGGTTTACTGTTGCAAAATAGGGTAAAAATCGTGCAAAAAATGGTAAAAAGCTCACTTGTGATGCCTAAAATCAGCAAGTGAGTGATTGGGGGCATCAATACCATACTCGGGAAGGGGTATAAGGGCCAAGAGTGGCAAGAAAGGCCACATTGTGCATTGCAAGGTTTCAAGAGAGTAGGAGAGAAGAGGAAAGCTTTGTGAGTGGATCCGCTTTGATCTTGTCATCTGAGAGATATTTGCCCATTCCAGGTAATTCTACACCTTCCCCTACATGAGTAGGATGGATCTGGAGCTGCTTGATTAGGGGGAAGGCCTCCAACGCTCGGCATGGCAAATTTCGTGAGGTCAGGCGAAAAAACATGCCGCACTCGGCATGTCCGAGTGACGGCGATTTTGGGCCGAGTCCCAGAATCGGCCCTCGGACCACTCGACTCGGCCCTCGGCCACTCGGTCCTCAGACCATTCGGCCCACTACCACACGAATACCCACCGCTCGGCCCGTCTGAATTGAGCACTCGGACTAACTTGGAATTCGTCCCACTCGGCCTAACTTGGAATTTGGCCCACTCGGCCCTCCTGACTCGGCCTCGGTCCACTTGGCCCTCGGACTGGCCGAATTTGGCATTCAGACAGTTACATACGGCCCCTTCTACTTGGCCCTCGGACATTCCGAATTGGGCATTCGACCCCTGTAATTCGGACCTATTGGGCCGAATTTAGATTTTTCCAAATTTTTACCAGAAGACGGTAAAATTGACCAAGAGACCACATAGAGCCGAAACCCTATCACAGGTCAATCACACTGGGTTGAATCTTAGAGTCAATAGTTCAAATTTTGGCCATAAACAGTCTCTCAGATCACGTATGGCATTTACCGTAACGGCCCTGCGGGCCGGGGGGACTACTCCCCCCCGGACCCCTGCAGAGGGGGCTCTGCCCCCTCTGCACCTCCCCCAAGTAGGTTGGAGAGAAAACGCGCGCCGTGACATATCCTCCAAATTCGACCCTGGCATAGTAATGGCTCTACATGAACATGGATTCTCACTGACGAAAGAGTAACCAAAAGCCCATGCCCAGACCGAGAGAAACAGAGACCTAGAACCTCAATGGCAAGAAGGCCGCACTGCAAAAACACATACGTATTGCATTCGGACTACATCTAGTCAAAGCGGAAAGCAACAACATCAAGCTACAATAGTGAGAATGACTGGACATGACAGTCCTGACAATAGATGCTCCTTGAATAGCACTACACGGACGAGCCAAGACATCAGTGGAGAATCCACATCTGGTCGTGCAGTTGGGGACTCAAAGGCATTTGTCAGAAGGCTTAAATTTACAAGCCAAGACTCGGAAGATGAAGACATGGTACACCTGCTTATCTTAGGGTCAAACTCACCGTGAAAAGAGAGCATACTATCGATGCTCTGATTGATAAAGGAGCAGATTTTAATGTCTTGACCTATGAGGCATGGACCTACTAGGCCAACCAGAGCTGACACCGACTAATGCAACTCTTAGCCCTTATGGGGGACCTCCACAAGCACTCATAGGGAAGTGCAATATCCTTGCAACAATCTTGCATTGACCAGTCAAGAGTGGATATAACGCTGTCACAACAGGGTGACAAACCTATACCACTCACATCCAAGGAAAACCATGACGCAATAATGAAGCCTCTGGAGAAACATGGAAACCCCAAGAGCGTCAGACATCCTAGCGTGGACCGATCCTACTCATCTAGGCCTGAGCCCCCAGCTACGCTAAAGCCCAGGCAAACTCCTAGAACCTTGCATAAGATGGCAACCGAGCAAGCCCTCGTTAAACATAGAAGTGTCACCGAATGCTTAATTGAGTTGGATGCCAAGCTCAAGGTGTTCTCACATGTCTATGTCCTGGCAAACATGCGCGCATTCCCTAAAGAGCAGCTCAGAGAATACTTGCCATTTCCCTTATCTTGGGAAGAGCAAGAACATCTTGATGAGCACAATAACATGCTCCTGCATGAACGCATGCTACTCATCTCGGGCGAGGAAGCCGATGAACTACGCTTAACTGTCACATTCAATGATGCACTCTACCGACCAAATCTCTTAGAGATAGAGCAACTAAAGCGACTGTTAGAGGGCCGAAGTCAATTTGAACAGCGTTGCTATGAAAACCGCGTTGCAATGGCCAAACTAGGAGCTCAGATCATGACAGTCTCTAAGGAGCGATTAGCCAAATGGTGGTCTCAAAGAGACCCCACCTATGTGGCACCAACCTCCCTTCGAGTACTGACTGCCGTTCGGGGTATAGACTTAGCTGAACCTAGCCAAGAGGACTCATTGTTCGATAAGGTTCTCACTGAGGAGGAGCTACATGTTGCCAGTAGACTCGGACAAGGTTCCATGCTACTCGATGTTGCAAAATATCTATCAGTATTGAGTAAGATGCCACGAGTATTCGATGCGTGTGCCACCCTCCAGTACAATCTGGAGTTCTATAACTGGTTTTTATCCTCATAAAGTGACATGGACCCATGGATATGTATATAAATAAACAATAACTTTTGTTACCCTGTATAGACACTATCAACACACACAAGAAATAATAGTCAAGTGCAGACAGAAGAGTTGGGGGCCAACAGGCTAGGCTCGTCCGGTCCCCCTCTCACATGACCATTTCCACCTCCGAGCGAAGGGCATGCACCCCGCATTGCCACCGTGGAAAGCCCTGACCAATATCTCTGATGATGCAAGCAGGGTGCAGTCCCTTTTTACACACCTTTTCCTTTCTGATCCATCCTTCTGAGGATGAGCCCTGCCCAAATCCATGACCACCAACCGATGTAATTCGGCGTGAGCCAAGATCTGCTAATGGCAGGAGGCTAAGTCAACATCATCACAGGGGCCATCCCGCTACAACGAGCACATCACATCCCACTCCGCCTCTTCTAGTCATATGCGTTTGATAACCCACACTGTAATCCCTCCCAGGCAAATGATCCTATTATGTATCAAGGCCTAACCCTTGGGTTGCATCTTGCAGGTCCCCCCACAAGGAAAACATGGGAAACCTCGGGCAGCTGGCTTGTAGAGACGCTCTCCGTAGACGACGGGAACATGCAGCACATGCCCCTCTATCGGTGCACTATGTGCCCACTCTCAAAAGATATGCAAGCTAAGCAACACCGCCCTAGACGAAGGCCGAAGAATCCTCGGGCCAGAAAAGTCGAAGCTCAAAGAAGCACGCAAGATGTGGCAACACCAGTTGCACAAACCCCCAACGTACGCTCAAGCACCAGATGCTCAAGGGCAGAAAGGGCAGCCCAGGACACAGAAGAATTCAATGAATTATTTAAAGGCATTTTGGAAACAGTGGCAGCCCGAGACTACACCATTCATGTCCCGGCCGATATGTTCCCTGCCCAGCCTCACGGGAGTCCCGCACCAGCACCGCCCCAGTTTCCTAACCAACAGAACTCACCCCGCCTAGTACAAATCGACTAAGCCCCTATGATGTACACGTAGCTTGACAAGTCATCATGCCATAACTTTTTGTCTTTTGATGAGTAAAGGGGCAAGATCCCCACTTCTACACACTTCCCTTACCTCTCGTTAATGTATGCAACCGTAACAAGCAATGAAATAGGCATCCCAATAGACATCATAGCATTCTGAAAAATTATGTCTTAACATGATTGCATTTGTTTGACGTACTTAACACAAGCAAGCTTATACTCTCACGGAGTGACAAGTGGATGTAGGATGAGACAGGTCTTCGTGCAAACGTGTTCAACAGCCAGGCCACCGCAAGACCACCAACCGCACAAAGGATCGCAACAAAGCCACGCTGCTGAACGCGAAAATCACCCTTGCGTGTGCCCACATCGCACGAACCAAAGCATAATCATGGGCTACACTCTCTTCTTGGGCCAAGCTCTATAGTGAGCTCACGACGGGTATCACTGCAATCGCACCAATATTACAACAATGGCTCCCCTAACAACGAGGCTAGGGCAAAATCATCACGGTCATATCCATTTCCTGAGCCTCCGAGGCTTGACATGTCCTGACCCATTGGAAGGCTCATAGCCTCCGCATATTGCAAAGGTTGTACTGTGGCAAAAAAAAAAATTTTTTAAGAAGGAAAAAATAAAAAGCACCCACGATCACAGCACCGCTTTCCATCATTGACCACTTTGCTTCATCCACACGACGTTATGCGAAACCAGCCCGCGGTCTTCTACCTATGTAATATCTAAGTATGCACATGCACTCACATAATATCTGCACCGAAGTCTATACACAGTTTGGGTCCTCAAGTGCAAGACAATACTCCAGGCTTGCTTAGAGTTTGACATGTCTCCCAAACTAATCAAACATGTCTTGTGCATGCTAAGAAGACTAGCACTACCCCTTAGGGAGAGACCACCTGAGAGGTTTTCCAATTGTAGGTATTAAAGACTCCAACGAAAGTGCTGTCAGCTCTACATCAATGCTCAACTCTGAACTCTTATCCTTTACTTCATCATGCAAACCACCAGAGAATCATCACGAGCAAAATCCACCATGAGCATCCCACGAACACCAACCCCCGTGCCAGCTATGAGTGGCCATTCCCAACAAAGAGTAGCCCTATCGCCACCTACAACAATCATATTACCAGCCAATCAGAACAGCCCAGTGCCACCAACGACCTTCATCTGCACCAACATCAGAACTCCCCCAAGGCAAACCACCACAGTCCCTTCCACCCACGTCTTCGGTGCAAGCTCCGCATGCTACCTTTGACGAAGAGTGCCATGGGATTGGCACTCATCTAGGAGGGGGGTAATGTTAACCCCAACACGAAGAAAGCAAAAGGAAATAAAAAAGACGCAGGGCAAAGGCGGAAAAAAGGTAGCTCGACAGAAGAAAGAAGAAAAGAAAAGGCCAAAAGCGCAGGGGCAACCTTAAAAAGCCCAAGGCAAATGAAAAAGGGAAAAGTGCATTTTAAAATACAAAGGCGCACCCTGAAATCTTGTAGAAAATTACCAGGCAGTGGAAAATCCGAAAAGCTAAAATAGAAGACAAAGACAAAGGCCAAGGCAAGAGAAATGGAAGACAAAGGCACACAAGGAAAAGCGCAAGTCAAAACTTTTGTAAAAGAGTGCAAGCGCATCATGGTTTAATTCAAGGAGCGCCGGGCTCTCACCCGTGCAATTTGTAAATGCAGACGGGCGGTGGAAAGGAAGCTAGGAAGATAGAGGGACAATGGGAAAAAGGGCCTAGGCTACGGCCGGCCATGCAAAAAAGGAGAAAAAGGGAATGACCACCCAAAAGGGATTTGGGGTTTTGTATATAAAGTTGAAAAGTGAATGAGAAGCTCATTCTTATGTGTGGCCAAAAGTAGCTCTCCTCCTCTTCTTCTTCTTCTTCTTGCTTGCTTGAGCTTGTGCTTGAGAGAGGGAATGTGAGTGTGTGAGGGAGTGAGTGTCTGAGGGTGAGGGACCGTGGGGTGGAGAAGCTCTCCATCTTCTCTTCTCTTCTTCTCTTCTCTTCTCTTCTCTTGCTCGCGGTGATGGAGCTTGGAGCGTGGAGCTTGAGGATGGAGCTTGCTTGAAGCTTGTACTTGGATCGTGGAGCTACCGGAGTGTGCGGGAGAGGAGGTAACTCGAACGGCATGGAGGTAAGCTCACTACACCCGTAGATATAGATGGTGCGTCGACTATGTGAGAGGTAGCCATTAGTGCTCGGCTTGGAACGCTTGAAACAATAAGCGGTCCGTGGGTCTTGGCGGTTGAGCAAAAGCTCCCACAGAAAATTAAAGGGCTAGAAATCTCTATGGGCACACATAAAGAAAAGCACATTTTCTAGTTGCGCCTCTTCAATTATCTAACATATTCTTCAATGTGTCTTTTAGACATCTGTACAATTCAAACATTGATTATCACACATGCATACTATAACTTCAAAGCCAATCTGTCTCAATAAGTAGTGACCTCAAATTGAATTATTCCCATTGACTAGTCACACACAAGCTAAATAAGCACTCAAAAAACAACAAAAAATATGCATGATTTTGTGATTGAAGTTGAACCTCCTAAATCTTTCGGATTGACCATTTCACAAAAAAAAGTTATTGAATTCATATAAATGTTGCTTTCCTGATGACTATCCACTTGAATTACCACTATCTCATGGAGATCTAGATCACAAGATGGAGCTTTTCCTTGGGGTAACTCCACTACACAAAGTTCTGTATAGGCATAG
This sequence comes from Lygodium microphyllum, assembly GCF_053477565.2. Taxonomy (NCBI): domain Eukaryota; kingdom Viridiplantae; phylum Streptophyta; class Polypodiopsida; order Schizaeales; family Lygodiaceae; genus Lygodium; species Lygodium microphyllum. The sequence goes on along the minus strand of NC_141161.1, from coordinate 10,401,555 downwards.
TCCTTTTCATCAGAAAGAAATACAAACACAAGTGACTAAGTTGCTGGATAAAGGTTTGATCTATCCTAGTTCTTCCCTATTTGGTGCACCTGTTCTTTTGATTGAGAAGAAAAAACTAAACTTACACGATGTCCATTGATCATAGGGCACTAAACAAGGTGATTGTCAAAAACCAATATCATATTCCAAGATCAGATGACCATTGGAGAGAGTTAGGGGGCCAAAATATTGAGTAACATAGATATCAATTGAGGATGTCAAAAAACTATATCCTATTCCAAGAGAAGTTGACCTATTGGAGAGAGTTAGGGGGCCAAATTTTTTAGTAACATAAATATCAATTGAGGATATCATCACATTCGTGTGGATTCATGTGATGTGCTTAAAATCGCATTTAGGATACAATTTGGTCATTTTGAATTAAAATTATACATTTTGGTCTTAGTAAATGTACCGACTATATTTGCAAAGATGATAAAATATTCTTAGATTATCAAGGTTTTGTGATTGTTTTCTTTGATGATATTCTTGTTCTTAATAAGTCTCATGTGGAAGATAAGCAACATCTTAGATTTGTGTTTGAGTTACTACATAAAAATCACTTGTATTCAAATCCTGATAAGAGTTTGTTTTTTCAAAAACAAATTGACTACTTAGGGCATATAGTTTATGTTGAAAGAAACACCATGGATCCAAAGAAAGTTCAAATTTAAAGGACCACCCTATCCCTAATAGCATGCATGAAATGAAATATTTTCCTAGTTTAGCAACTTTCTACCAAAAAAATGTTCAAATTTTTCATTAATTGCCTTAACTTTGACTATATTGTTTTGTAAAAACATTAGTTTTTTACAAGTCCTAACCAACCTAAGTCTTTTGAGACTTTAAAATATGTTTTGACCCATGCACCAGATTTTTATCAATCTTTCTTTCTACTAGTGACTTGTGCTAATGGTTCACACATAGGTGCAATGCTAATGCAAAATTATCACCTCGTTGCCAATGAAAGCCGATAACTCAACCCTTTAGAACAAAGTTACAGCACTTGTGACAAGGAGCTATTGGTAATAGTGCATGCCTTAGACCTTTGGAAACAATCTTATGAGATTCAAAGTTTTTATCAAAACACACCAATAAGCCATTAAACACTTATTGAATCGATCGCTCGTCTATGACTATCATATCAAATGGGCATCTTTCATTCAAAGTTTTCACTCGATGATGATCCAATAGCAATCTAGACATGCTAATGTAGTTGTAGATTCATTGAGATAAGCTTCTATTGTTGAAGTTCAAAATTTTAATGCCATAATTCCTACATACACATCAAATTCTGATTTTTCTATTGTATGGCATGCATTTCAAAATACCAACACCATTGTTTTGTTACCATTGTATGTATGTCAATGGATTTCTATATTATCAAAGCAAGTGAAATGCACACACTAGCTTACATGGGATATAGAGGCACTCGGTGTCTCTTCTTGTGCAACATGCTTTTTCGTAGAAATATTAAACTATAGACTTATTTTATGATTTTTACAAAATAATATTTTAGCCTTTCTATGCTTTCTTGCAAGTAATTACAACCAAATAAACATATTGTGCATGTGCGCATACAATAACCTTGCACTAAGAACTGCCTAAAAAATAATAATAATCCCATAATGATTAAGTGCCCATAAATAAATAAAACTCATGCGATATGATGCACTCTACTAAAAAATATTGATTCACCTAACTCTGCCTAATAAGTTGCTCATCACCACACAAAACACATTAGTTCCCTACATCTATCTACCAATCACAATGCAACTAGTGTCACACATGGGTCCACACATAACGAGTCATGCTCGTGTGGTAAATAGAAAAAAAAATCACAAAATATAGATTAAAAATATCATCTTATTTTCATAGATATTTCCATAACATTAATTGCATGGGGGTTAAAAAGTAAATGTCCTTATTAGTTGATGAAACAAACAATACTAGATGGGTGGCTAACCACATGTTAGTGATGCCTCATGTGACAAATCTTCAGTATATCAAAAAATATAAGTATACTACCTCATGCGATGGATCTGTATATACACTATGAAAATAAGGTAACCACATATTTTCATGAAACATTGCCTCATGTAATAAATTTGTGTCCATTGGACATTAATGTGGTTATAAGAAGTTATTAGATAATCATAATTTAGAGTTAGTATTGATTTTTGGATCCACTTAGACTCCTCAGTAGAATGGTTTTTGTATTTAACTAGATATCTATGGTCCTAATTACTGGTCCTAGTGGTGATTTAGTCACGGTCAAGGATAACTTTGGGTACTAAATTTCATGTCTTCTTCTAACAATGAGGAGTCGCCTACAACTAGAGTCTTGGTGGGATTCACTTCAGGTACTAAAATTTCTATGTCTTCCTCTAATAATGAAGAGTTGTTTAGAACTAGAGTTATTGGCGGGGTTCCCTTAATAGGTTTGAACAAACTAATATGAAATGAATTATGAATCTACCAATGAGGAGGAATATCCAGTCTCAATGTGTTTTCATGGATCTTATAAACAATACAAAATGGCCCATAGTGTCTTGGAGCCAGTTTGATTTAAGGATGCCTTGTTCAATGGATTTCAACCTCCTCTTTTTAATAGATAACCAAACTAGATCATTTTCTTGGAATACAATGGTCTTGTATTTCTTATTTACATGAGCTCACTAGCTAAGGTATCAATAGCTATAGTGGTCATAGGAATAGGTAATTTCTTAACACAAATAACTTCGAAAGGTGCTCTACTAGGCAAAGTGTGGGCTATTTGTTGTAAGCAAGATGTACAAAAGGTAAGTGTTGGTGCCAATTGTTTGGTTGATCAATTATGTAAGATCTAAGAAGGTCAAAGATAGTACTATTTGTTGCTCCAATTCGGCCATTTCTTTCAAGATGGAAATCTGAGATGAAATCCATCTTATAATCTAGATTCTTAAGTAGTGCTCCCCAAAGCTGATTACAAAATCTACCGTTGCAATTAGAAATTACAACCTTTCATAAATCCGTGATATGGAAATATTATGTTAGTGAATAGTTTAGAAGCTTGTGGTGTAGTTAGTGTCCTTTTATAAGGAAAAAAGTAAGCCTGTTTATTGAATCTATCCACTATAGTCCATGTCATTGTCTACGGACATCGTTGGAAAACTATTAATAAAATCCATGGAGATTTGCTTCTATGGTCAATTAGATACATGTAAAGGTATAAGGAAACCATATAATTTACCATGGTGATGTATAATGCATTGACACACAATGCATTTAAACACAAATTTAGCTATGTCATACTTATTACAAGCAAATAAAAATATTCATTATAGTATGCATCATTCTCAAGCCCTTCTTGATCAAACAATGCCATGTTTTAGTATTGGAAATTCCAAGATAGATTTCAACCTGCATTTCCTGATAGATTTCATCCTGCTATTGCCATTTAAATCTAAGTGTTGAACTCTTCAAAGCCATGCCAAAATGCATGAGAGTAAAGGCATATACATTTCCAAGCATTGGTAGACATCAATAGAGGTCAATATAGCTCCCAATGAGCTATAACCAAGTAGATGTATGCTGTCCTTGTATAATTAACAGCAGACTTGCTCTATTTTCCAGCCAATGTTTGATTCAAACATCCCACAAACAAGCTGAGAACCAAGATACCAATGCCATGAAGCTTTCTTCAATCCTTGACAAGTTTTTTTATCAATAGTAGAGTGTGTTCATGACTGTCAATGTATGAGTTGGAGCATGAAGATGACTAGCAAACTAGCACAATCTGTGTAGGTCATGTTTTTTACCTTGCTGTTGTTTTTTTTCCCTCAATGCTTATGCAATAGAGCTCATTCAAGTGGTGGAGAACCCCTTAGTTGAAAACTAATAAACCACAAGAAACATACGTTCCAACTGATCCAATAATGGTTGCCAACACATGAACTTTTACAGGTCACAGTGCAGCTCCTAACTTCAAGCTCCACCAGCTCTTGCAATGCCGATGCCAATGCCACTGCCAAGCCTTCAAGCTTTAGGATCTGATTCCATGTTCAAGATTCAGAGGGAGAGAGAGACAAAGACATGGAGTTGCAGAGAGTCATGAACTCTCATTGTTCTCTACTTCTCATTATTCCATAATGCTTACCAAAGTCTCATCACACATAATTGAAAACACACTAGGTCACTAATTGACTGTACCACTAACTGTGGTTGAGTTTGACCGACTCATTTACTACAACACACATGGAGAGTGACATCTAAGATGAAAACTGCCTAGATAAGGTCGGTCATGTCGGTGATACTGATCACGAGCTTGATTCTCAACATATAAGTGATAGCATAGTTGGCTACATTCGAAATGCAACAAGTGCAAATGACACATTGTACAACTTTGCAAATATGACTGAGAGTAAAAGCACCATTAGAGTAATACATTTGAAGTCTAAGTTGAATGAAAAATCTAAAAATCAATATGAAAGTATGCATGGTTACTTACTAAAGTTTAAACATATTGAGGATGAACTAACTGTATTCGGTGAGGATGTCAAAGATGAAGAGATCTCACATGTTATTATCAAAGACATGAAGAATGAGTATAAGAACTTTGTCACTTCCATTGCTATGAGGGAAAATTTTCCTTTACTTAAAGACATCAAAGCCTTTCTTATTCAAGAAAAAAGAAATGTTCAAGGATGGCACACCCATCCCGAACAATCCTTGCAATGATAAGAGGATGAAGAACAACCACAAGAGGAAGATATGGAACAAGAAAGGAACCCACTCCATTAACAACCCAATATTTCCAAATCAAGAATAATATTTGACAAATCAACTCACATCAACCACCAACTATCTACAAAGAGGAAGAGGTGAGGAAGATGTAACTACATGTGAGCAAGAGAAAGAGGATATTCATAAGAAGACAAGGCCAATGCAACTATTGTGGCTATGAAGGCCATTGGAAAGAGATTGGATAGATATTGTAGAAAGCAGATGGCTAACATGGAAGAACACCCCTACTTTAGAATGGACCACCCAATGGAATAGTTTCAAATGCCAACTACATGGCATCAATCTCAAATTAGCCCAACAATGGTGGTGAGCAAGTTTTCATATCAACCTACATGATCCACTCAAATTAGCAACTTCAAGATGCTCTACTTTAGCTCATGAAAATGTTGATTTTTGGTCAAAATAAGAACTAGAGAATACAACTGAAAATTCAACACAACCAACCCTTAGAGAATCTACAAAAGTCTCTCATGCTCTGGAAACACTTACGTACAGTGCCAATCTTGCTAGTACACATGTATCTTTTATGTCAAAAGTATCTTCCATCATTGAATCTTAGTCATACAATGAAGCATGCATAAAGAAAGAATGGAATTTGGCTATGGATGAAGACAAAGCTCTTTTTGACAATAATACACGTGAACTTGTTGGTAGATTAAACTTGTTGATCTACCAAAGGGTAAGAAGGCCATTAGATGTACGTGGGTCTACAAAGTCAAGCTAAATTTTGATGGTATAATAATAGATACATAGCAAGCTTATAGGCTAAATGGTTTTCTTAAACATAAACATACGGGGAAGATTATGATGACACCTTTTCTCTAGTCACAAAGATGACAAGTGTGAGGTATAATTGCTCTTGTTAGTCACTATGAATATCCCATACACCAAATGAATAATAAAAAAGATTTCCTGAATGGATATTTGCATGAAAAATTTTACATGTAGCAATTATCAGGATATATAAATGGAAAATATCCACACAATGCATGTGGGTTAAAGAAGTCTCTATATGGGTTGAAGCAAGCCCCTAGATCTTGGTATACCAAAGATAAACTCATTGTAAGCTCGTGTATTTTGCAATATCATTATTGATCCTAATCTCTACACAAAGCAAGAAGGTAAGAATCACACTAATCTTTCTCTATGTTGATGATTTCATACTCACTAGTAGTAGTCTTGCAAGCATGGATTCTATCAAACATCAGTTGAAAATGGAATGGGATATGAAAGATCTAGATGAATTACAATAGTTTTTTGGGCCTGAAGACTTAAGGGATGCAAATGAATTTTTTCTTTGTCAACATACATATAGTATTGATATCTTGAAGAGATTTAACATGCAAACTTGTAAACCAACATCTACCCCAATGGAAGTCGATATCAAGCTTGTGATAAATGATGGATCTAAGCTTGCATATGTTAACTGATATAGGCAATTTGTTCGTTGCTTAGTCTATTTGACCATTACATATATTGATCTTTCTTTTGATTTAAGTGTTGTTAGCTAAACATAAGCAAACTCATTGGATTATAGCCAAGCAGATACTCAAATATATCAAAGCAATTTCATTTTGCATTGCATCATGACTCTACTTGTCCTTGAAGCTATTTGGATATGGGGATGCTAATTGGGCTTGAAATATTGAGGATAGAAGGGCCACTTTAGGATATTAATGCTTATTGGCAAATGATATACGTCAAGTAAGAAGCAACCCACAATTACATTATCCTCTATTGAAGCTACATACAGAGGAATAGCTAATGCCACTTTTAAGATTATAAGGTTGAGGAGAATGCTTGCAAATATTGATACACTAGTTGAAGGACCAACTAAAGTCTTCTATGCTCAAGTATTTACCTTGATAATAATCCTATCTTATAGGCTAGGACTAAACAAATTCAGATATATTATTGCTTCACCCAAGAGAGAGTTTTGAATCAAGAAACTTATTTGATTCACTACTCTGCATATAATCAAACTGCAGATATCTTCAAAAAGCCACTTGGACTAAATAAGCTCACCATCTTCAAGAACAAGCTTGGCGTATGCAAATATACTTTTGTGCTTTGAGGGGGAAGGGGGGGGTGTTGAAGAACTATCCTCATAGGTAGTTTTAGACTTAAAAAACATATCTATGCATTGTAGTTCTAGGTAATGCTTGACAAAAAATAAGTGCCTATGCAAGGTAGTTTTGAATAATTCTTGATAGAAAATAAAGTGGATATGCACAGAAAACTACCTATATACGTACTTTTGGACAAAATAGGCACTTCTAGATAGAAGAGTAGCATGACTATAGCTAGAGACCAAATTATCATGGATGACATGGCATAGAGGCATTCCATCTTGGATCAATCATTTTACATATAGATGGTTAAAGAACTCCAATGTCCTAGGCCTAGCTTTTCTCACCAACTCAACTATCTACATTTTCCTACAATACACAAATTGTAGGATATTCTAGAGCAAATCTGAAAACCTCTAGATGTTGGATCAACTTGACATCTTCTAAGAAATTGCTCATGTTCTTCATCCTCAACACTAGAATTGTCTAGATTTCACTCCACCTAATATAGAATCAATATTTACTTATCTAGAAATTTCAAACAACAAAACAATATATGTAACATCTATTGTTATATAATGAAAATGTCTCAACAACTACATAGGAGGGATTGTATGAGCATTGTAAGACAGTGAGGAAGTGTGACTAGATGTGATTTATATATCTATTCATTTTTAGATCTTATCTTGAATCAACCGAGTGTGTCCAATCACTTCTACTACTCTTACATTATTTATTTCTACTACAACCTACTTGATTGTGAGTTCATTCCAATCAACTCTTTATGTCATCGCCTTATTATCTACTTTCGACTGAGTCAATTGAAGTGTTGGGCGACTCATTCTTACAATTTTATGAATTTTTATTACATGTGGATGAATAACCAAACTTGTTGGAAATAACCTCTAAACTTTGATATTGTCCAATCAAATTTCTCAAATAGGCCGAATTTTGGCTTCCTCGTATAGGAGGGATTGTATGAGCATTGTAAGACAGTGAGGAAGTGTGACTAGATGTGACTTATATATCTATTCATTTGTAGATCTTATCTTGCATCAATCAAGTGTGTCCAATCACTTCTACTACTCTTACATTATTTATTTCTACTACAACTTGCTTGATTGTGAGTTCATTCCGATCAACTCTTTATGTCATCGCCTTATTACCTACTTTCAACTGAGTCAATTGAAGTGTTGGGCATCTCATTTTTAGAATTTTATGAATTTTTATTGCATGTGGATGAATAACCAAACTTGTTGGAAACAACCTCTAAACTTTGATCTTGTCCAATCAAATTTCTCAAATAGGTTGAATTTTGGCTTCCTCTTGTTTTACCATAGAGGGTTGACGAATGTTGTTGCTTGCTTAGCTTTTCTCCCTATTAGATTCATGTAGTCCTTGGACTTAATGTTGGAGCTCTTGCATGATTGAACTCAAGGATTTGAATTGCTCACTTTATGATCAAGCATTACTTTAATATAGCTCTTGTAGCTATTGTTTTGCAAGGTGGCAACCATTCCTTTCAACACTATCTCCATCACAATTAAGAAATACAAAAGTTAGAGTCTTGCCACAATTGTTATGAGTGTGACAAGGACAACAACTATTTATCACATACATCTCCCAAATATGCAAGATAATAATCTAATGAAAAATTAACACTATTATAATGAAAATGTTGAATACAATAACATATATCTTGATTACAAGATTGATATACAAGAAACTGACACTATTATAATAAAAAGATTGAATACAATAACATATATCTCGGTTGTTACAAGATTGATGAGAGAATCGTGAGGATTAGATTGCAAAATATTAGGCTCAAAAATTAGGCATCCTAGAGGTCTATTGTACTTAAAATACAATATCAAAAGTTCATTTGAGGAAACATCATAGAAACCCAAGTAGAAATAAGACTCAAAAATACATAAATAAAAATGTAAATTTAAAAAGGGGAGATAATTATCAACCCCTTTCTTTGAAGAGTATGAAAGTTAGATAAGATAACACTAAATTAAGCTTGCAACTTCAAATGGAAAAAGCATCATACTCTTAGGAGAATGTCATTCAACTCCTACCTCTTATATATGAAAACATCCCCCATACAAGCTTGAGGGCATCTCTCTCTCTCTCTCTCTCTCTCTCTCTCTCTCTCTCTCTCTCTCTCTCCCTCCCTCCCTCCCTCCCTCCCTCCCTCCCTCCCTCCTTCCCTCCCTCCCTCCCTCCCTCCCTCCCTCCCTCCCTCCCTCCCTCCCTCCCTCCCTCCCTCTCTCTCTCTCTCTCTCTCTCTCTCTCTCTCTCTCTCTCTCTCTCTCTCTCTCTCTCTCTCTCTCTCTCTCTCTCTGTGCATCACACTCTTAAGAGAATGTCATTCAACTCCTACCTCTTATATATGAAAACATCCCCCATACAAGCTTGAGGGCCTCTCTCTCTCTCTCTCTCTCTCTCTCTCTCTCTCTCTCTCTCTCTCTCTCTCTCTCTCTCTCTCTCTCTCTCTCTCTCTCTCTCTCTCTCTCTCTCTCTCTCTCTCTCTCTCTCTCTCTCTCTCTCTCTCTCTCTCTCTCTCTCTCTCTCTCTCTCTCATTAGCCTCATAATCATCACCTCCTCCTACTCATATAGAACAATGTCATTGTTGGCTTTGAAATGGTTGAAAGTGTCAAAGTAGCATACATATGAAATGTCATGAACCCCAATGTTGGTCACAAGAGATGTATTGGCTAGCATATTTGAGGAAGCCATAAGAGTTTATGCTTATTGAAAGAGAAAAGCAACAAGACTATCCAACCAACAAGGGTTATTATCATTCAAAGTAGTGAACAATCAACTATCCATAGCAAACAAGACATGTCCGAAACCCACAAGAAGGGACAAGGATTGGACCTAACACAAGAGATGTCTAACCTAAAACTAGAATTGATGAAGCTACAAGAAGGTTTGAGAAGGCCCATGAGACCCAACATTTAGTGTGTGCACTATGGAGAAAACCATGTTCCAACAAAGTGCCATGAACCTAGATCTAGGACTTATGCATTATGGATGTTTTAGGTGCATAAACAAAGCTATACATTTTCGACTACTATGACACACACTTATCCTCAACCATATAAGAAGCAATTGTACCCAATGAACATGTAGTTTCATTTTGGATAGGAAGCACCGTTACCTCTCCTAGCACCCAATGACAACAAGCAACCAAACACACCTAAGGCTGACATTAATCCAACCTATATACCGAAATTTCTTACACCACTTATGCACCTATGCACTACATAGAGGAGCACATGGAAGAAGAGTCGTATTTAAACCCTTACATCTCATTTGATGAAGACGACAATCTAATCCTTATGGATTATAGACCGGTTGTTCCAATGATGAGCTTGGGCAAAGGAAGAGGTCAAGGTAACAGTGGAATACAATCCCAATAGCCTTTGACCTATTGGAACTATGGGAACCTTGGACATCTCATCATGATGCCTTGAAAAATAGCATGCCAACAAAAAGAAGGCTAAGCTTAGATGCCCTAAGTGTAGAGTCACATACGTATGCAAATTGTCAAAGGAGAAAGGCATCCACTAGTAATGCAAGCATTCCATTAATGCCCCTGAGACTCTTGAGAGTTGAGTCAATGGTGGCTGATGAAGCCATGCCCATTACACTAAATGTGATGACCAAAGCCTGGGCTAAATAGAGTGAAGTAATACTAGGCCCTTGTAATGTGGATGCCTCCTCATTAGAAAAAAAAAACATGAAAAATAAGAAGAGATCCGAAGCAAAGGTCAACTTAAAGAGCAATACATACCATGACGCATTGTGTCACAAGGAAGAGAATTGCTACTGACTTTTCAAAAATCAAAGTACTTGTTGAACTCCCACATCTGTGTTGAACTTTCTTGATCACACTGGGTACTATGGCAAGTTGTGCTAAATTATGTATTGATTACTTGACCTCTATTTAAACTGCTAACCATCTTTGAGTGGGTTGAGAAATGCCAACAAGCTTATGAAAAGATGAAATAAGCTCTAACTTCTGTAGCCCCTATCTTGAGAGCCCCAAATTGGTCAAGTACCTTCCATGTGCATATTGATGCATCAAAATGCACTATGGGAGCAGTGTTGCACCAACATGGTGAACATAACATGGATTTTCCAATGAGTTTTCAACCAAGAAACTCATTAAAGTGAAGATGAACTACTTGATGACTAAACAAGAGGGATTATCAATGGTGTTTGCAATTAAGGTTTTGATGTTATCTTATGGCAACATCGTTTACCATCTTTGTAGATCAATGATGTTTGTAGTTAAAAAGTTTCGAGGTTATCTTCTAGCAACATTGTTTATCTTCCTTGTAAACCATCAAGTATTGATTTATCTTGTGAAAAAACCATGTGCAACAAGCCACATTGCCAAATGGTTGTTGCTTTTGTTAGAGTTTGATTTCGCAATGGTGGTGCATAAAGATAAACAACACTGCATAGCACGTCATATGTCTCACATAGCCATGGGAGATCCAATAGAGAAAGGCATCATGGATTATTTGCTTGATGCACATTTATTCAAAGTATCCCATGAAGAAGAAATCTACAAAGCAAATCTCTCAAAGCATCCTAGGCCAATGACATTGTCTAAATCTTAGAAAAAGGGATCTCGAACCATCTAGTTGAGAAAGCATGATTAAGGTGACTTGTTCTGAAAATTAAACCCTATCTAATTGCTAGTTAGTTACATCAATCATTACTTGATGGACTTTTAAGGAGGTGCATTTTTGAAGAGTATGAGATGCATGATGTGCTTATAGAAGTGCATGGGAAAAAACCAAGCGGTCACTTCAACAAAGACACAACTGCAAGAAAAGTACTCCAATCCTAGTTGTAGTTGCCATGCTTTTGCATGATGTAGCAAAATTTGTTAAGCATTGCAACGAGTATCAACACATGAAGATACCTACATGGAAGGACAAAATGGAGTTGGCACTTATCATTGATAAAGAACCATTTGAAAAATGGGGCATCAATTTTATTGGCCCAATCAACCATGTAGCTCAATACTCACACGACTCATTTGTCCTCCACCTTCCTAGTTATTGACCGAAAATCTTCCTCCCCATACTATCCACAAGCTAATGGGCAAGCAGAAGTGGTAAACAAAGTCTCCGTTAATGTGCTAACAAAGACAGTCTCAACCTCTTGCAATAGCAATTGGGATAACAAGTTGATGGCAGCTTTGTGGGCATATAAAACAACCTAGAAAATGGCCATACGATGAACTCCTTTCAAGTTGCCGTATGGAATAGAGCCCATCTTACATGTCAAATTCTTTGTCCCAAGCCTATAGATTACTATCAAGAATAATGGGAAGGTAGGAAAGCCTAGACTGATCATTTGGTAGAATTGGAATGCCTCTCAAAAATGCAACTAATTGCTACTCATGCACTAATCTATGAAAAAGCAAGGAAGAAAGCCTATTGTGACAAACATGTCAAACAAGAGGATTTCGAGAAAGGTGATTTGGTGCTACTTTATTCCATCAAAATTCATAAGCAAAAAATGAAAGTCAAAGAACTTGGGTAATCTTTAAAAATGAGGTGGGCAATAATTATGTAACGGTCTCCACATGTGTGATACAATGTCGCTTCATGCCACATGTGCAACTATGGAAAAATATCAGGTACCCATTTGTCACATGGTCAAGCATGCCATAATTTGTGGCTAATCCTTTGCCATGTGGCAAGCATGTCATGTCCCTTAAATGAATGTTTAACGAATGATTTCATCATGAATGTGACATATTATAAGTATGGGAACATTCAATCACATGATTGATTTTTCTGACAAGCTTCCAAACGCCGATCAGAGTTAAAGGTACCTCACTCCCAACTTGTTTTGGCAAGGATTAGCACCCACACAATGTGTAAGGATCATTGTCGAATTGTCTTCCACTGCATGGTAAGGTCCAAATTCTTCTCAATCCTGTTCATTGTATGTATATCATATGATAAGTGTTTAGCACCTTGTACAAGGTCAAAATTGCAAATTGTACAATTATTTTTCTCATCTCGAATCTAAAATTACAATATGTTCATGTGCTCCCTTTGTTTCCCACCTGCTCCAATTCTTGGAGTGGAACATTAGTGTGCCAATAGCTTGCTAAGATGGCACCCAGACTTGACTGCACATATGGATCATTTGCGTAGTGCCCAAACCACTCCTTGTGAACCATACTCATCAATGTCTATGCCAGCCTAGAGACCCTTGTTGGCCTAATGTGTTGGCTCTCTTGCATTCCCCACATATTTTATACTCTTGAATCTATTCTTGGAATGATGCAATTGACTTCATATAATGCTCCTAGCACTTAAGATCTCCTCAATGGGCCCTACATGACTTGAATTCAGTAGTGGTGGTTTGGTTTGGTAGTTTCCTCTCCAACTACAATGGCTTGTTGGATAAGTGCTTTCAGCACTTTGTACAAGGTCAAAATTGTAGATTACAAAATGATTGTTATCATCTCGTGTCAAATCTCTAAATATCATTCATATGCTCTCTTTGTCTACCCACATGCTCCAATCCTTAGATTGGAGAATAAGTGTGCCAATAGCTTGCCAAGATGGCATTAGACCCAATCATGCATGTGGATTCATTCATGTTGTGCCCAAGAACTGCTCCTTATGCACCATGTGGTTTGATTTGTCAATGTCCCTACTAGCCTAGACAATCTTGTTGGCCTAATGTGTTGGTTCTCTCGCATTCCCCACGTATGTTATCTTTTGAATCTATTCTTGGAATGATGCAATTGACTTAATATAATGCTCTTGGCTCTCTAGATCTCCTCAATGGGCTAGTTCAACTAATGGCTAGTTCCTACACCCTTTAGTTTACCAGGCACTTCATTAGTTTTGATGGTATCTAGACTTTTCCTACAGTGCATGTAGCACTCAAACCCTATTGCATGTAAATGTACAATATGAATATTCTAGATAGTCTCCCCTCATGCCATAGGGTGTAGGTCAATGGAGCCCATGAAACCTCCATGTGTTGAATTCAATAATTGCAAGCTATATAATGCAAATATTTAATGTCCATGTTTTATATTGAAGCACAACTCAAATATTGAGATCATTGTCCTCAAGTAAAGTTGCACCTTCTATTTTTGGGAATCTTAATAAGTGGTCATGGAATTATTCCATGAGCAGTTAGACCAAAGCAAGATGATGCTAGATGGTAGAGAGATGGTAGATGGGTTTTATGGCTACTTGAATGCATAATATCCCCTCATGCCATAGGGTGTAGGTCAATGGAGCCCATGAAACTTCCATGTGTTAAATTCAAGAATTGCAAGCTATATAATGCATATATCCCATTGAAAACATGTTGCTCATCTGGAGGATGCCATGAATAGAATCAATGGCATGGGGTTGTTTGAAGACCTTGTGACAAGGCATGTGACAACTTCTAGTGCATTTTCCCAAAAAAGTGAAATGCAAGAGAGTGATGTCTCACAAACAACAAAAGGCCAAAAAAAAGTGCAAACTTGAGCCAAAAAAAGGTAGAAGAAGAAAGAAGAAAAAGGGAAGAAGAAGCTTAAAAGGTTGAATTGGAAGCTATATAAAAACAAAAGACCAAGAAAACCAAGTCTAGAGAGGAGGAACATAAGAGAAAAACCCCCGTCAAGGGTGGAAAAAAGAAGGGCACTACTAAAAATGATGGGGGGCACAAAAGATGCCATTAAAAGAAGAGGATGCATTGGAAATGGCTTTGGAAGACTTCAAGAAAATAGAAGTTGAATGAATAGCCAAGCTTCAGCAAGAATAAGAAGAGGGAAATAGAAAAGAAGTCGAGGACTACAACTTGGACATTTGCAAGTCTATGGAAAAACCAAGCTAAAAAAGTGTCCATTGAAATATCACCTCACCCTCTAGTAATAGAAGTAGGTTCTAATGAGTGTAGAAAAGGTTGGAACCACAACCAATGTTGATGTTCTAGAACCAATGGAAGGTAAAGAGAAGGAGCATTTACTGGCACTACCACCACCACCAACCCCATCTCAACCAAAAGGCTTAACCTCAATGCTTGTCTTGCCATTACTTCCATCCCTATTGCAATGGGAGGTAGTCAAGTATCATGGGAGCAAATGTACTATTGGCTTCAAACTGTCTTCACACAATTATGTCAAGAAGCTAGTCAGAAGGACAAAAATGCACAAGGTCACAAAGGCCAACAATCTAGGAGGTTGAGTGAGAGAGAAGAGTAGAGAAGCTTCCTAGAATAGAAGGAACATCTACCTAGGTTCCCTTCCTCACACAAGGATCCTTTTAGGACTTTGAAAACTTACTTAAATCCCTAGAAGAGTAAAGGGATCAAAAGGAGGAAGAAAGAAAGCAAGCAATGCATGCCTTGGAAAAATAAAAAGAAGCCCATGTTGCTCTCTAAAGACTATATATCGAGGAGGTGTACAAGCTCAATTTAGAAATGGCTACCCTAGAAAATAAATGAAGTGAAAGTGACAAGTACAAGGAGATGCTACTCTAGTACCAAATTAGGGAAAGGAGAATAGAGAAAGATTAGGGGCTCAACATGAATGAACCATGAAGACCATGGCAAGATTGAAAGAGGAGAATAATAGACAAGCTAGAGTTTGACCTATCTCCCAAACTAATCAAACTCTGTCTTGTGCATGAGAAGAAGACTAGCATTACCCCCAGAGAGAGACCACACACGAGAGGTTTTCAATTGTGCAAGTATTGAAGACTCCAACGAAAGTACCGTCAGCTTGTCATCAACACTCAACTCTAAATTCTTATCCTTTATCATCTTGCAAGCCCAGCAAGGAATCGTCGCCCACCACCAAATTCCCAGCACATCCACACCTCTGCCATGAGTGCAGCTCCCAACAAAAACCAGCCCTATCAACTACTTCAACAACCCTATCACCAACCACTCAAACCAGCAAAGTGCCACCAACCACCTTCATCTGCACCATCACTAAAACTCCTCCAAGGCCAACCATAGCAATCCCTTCCACCCACGTCTTTAGTGCATGCCAAAGCCTACTACTTACAACGGTGAGTGCCATGGGACTGGTACTCGTCTAGGAGGGGGTAATGTTAACCCTCAATCGAACAAGCTGGAAAATCCAGAAAATCTAAAGCAGAAGGCACGCCAAGAAAAATATGGAAACACAACAGGTGCAAAAAAGTTTTAAATCAAGGAAAAGGCACACAAGAAAAGCCCAAGTCAATACTTTTGTAAAAGAGCACAAGGCGCATCATGATTTATTTAAAGAGCGCTGAGCTCCATGCAATTTGTAAAGGTAGATGGGCGGTAGGAAGGAAGCTAGGAAGATAGGAGGACAATGGGAAAAAGGGCCTAGGGCCACGGCCAGCCATGTAAAAAAGGGGATGACCGCCCAAAAGGGATTTAGGGTTTTGTATATAAAGTTGAAAAGTGAATGAGAAGCTCATTCTTGTGTGTGACCAAAAGTGGCTCTCCTCTTCTTCTTCTTCTTCTTGCTTCCTTGAGCTTGTGCTTGAGAGAGGGAGTGTGAGAGTATGAGGGAGTGAGTGTGTAAAGGTGAGGGACCGTGGAGAAGAAGCTTGTGCTTGAGCTTGTGCTTGAGAGAGGGAGTGTGAGAGTGTGAGGGAGTGAGTGTGTGAGGGTGAGGGACTGTGGAGAAGAAGCTCTACTCTCCTCTCCTTTCCTCTCCTCTCCTCTCCTCTCCTCTCCTCTCTTCTCTTCTCTTCTCTTCTCTTCTCTTCTCTTCTCTTCTCTTCTCTTGCTCGCGGCAATGAAGCTTGAGGATGGAGCTTGAAGCTTGCACTTGGATCATGGAGCTACCAGAGTGCTCAGGAGAGGAGGTAACTCGATCAGGCATGGAGGTAAGCTCACTACACCCATAGAGATGGATGATGCGTCGACTATGTGAGAGGTATCCATTAGTGCTCAGCTTGGAACTCTTGAAACAATAAGTGGTCTATGGGTCTCGGCAGTTGATCGCCTCTACATGTGGTTTCCATGATTATCTAAATGACTTATGCTTTATGAATCAATTTTCAAGTGAGATGATTCAATGGCTTTATTCTGAGTTGGAAAAGGAGAGGAATGCAGTTGAAATTGTAATAGTTGAAGCTCTATATGTCGTTAATCTGCTTCAAGAAGAGAAAACATGGCTTCAACATGAGCTTTCTCATGTCAAGAATGCAATGGATTTGCAAGTTTCTCATTGTTCAGAGGTTATTGATGCTCTTGAGAAAGTTGTTTTGCTGAAAGATAATGAAATTGCTAACTTGCATACTCAGTTGGCTAATTCCCGTATTCCGAGTCAAGATGTTATTCTTGAGGATCTGTATGCACAAATTGTTAATATGATTGATGAAGTGGAAGAAGATGAGGAAGAATTATGCATGCAAGCAAATCTTTATGTAGTCCCTATCTTGGAGATAGATCTTGAGGGCATCATTCAAGAGAATCAGAGTTTTCCCATAATCGAAGGAAATGCAGTTTTGGAACAACAAACTGTTCATTCTGTAGTCCAAAACCTATTAGGATAGCAATCAAGCAGTTTTCATGAAGATCAAGAGCAGCCTGAATTTCAGGACAAGTTAGGGAATGAGCAGAATAACTTAATTTAGGACTCAAGAACAAGTTATCTTGAAAATAAACTCAATAGGAAACTTGAAAATCAGCATTCTACAGATTCTAAGTAGATGGATAACTCTAATATGCAGGAAGAGGAAGGACAGAAGGTTATTCTTCAAGTTGAGAAAAGGTATGAGCACACTATGAGAGGATCTATATGAGTAGTTGAAGATGAAGTTTGGAAGGTTAACCTAAATGAGCAGGAAGAAGGCAAGCCTATTACAATGAGTATTTATGAGAAGGTTTTTTTTCTTCGAGAAAATCTATCCATAGTGCCAATGTTTGGAATGGATGTGGATATCATGATTTAGAGGTATCAAGAGCAGCCCAACATGGCTGAAAATGAAGTTCCTACACAACAAATTGCTCTTTCTACAATTTGTGATGATTCAGGATAACATCCTGAAGACTTTTTGGTTGAGCAAGAGTTGTTTGAATTTTAGGGACTAAATTGGATAAATTATTTCAGAATTTTGGATCTATACAACTTCATCCTAAGCAAAAACAAAATCTCTAGATCAGGATATGGAAGCATCTCAATCTATAGTGAAAAATGTAGATGTGAATGATCAAGATAATGATCAGGTTGTTGATATCTCAGTTTAGTTTGATATTTTTGAAGTTTTTGAGTATTTTAATCGGGTTGGAGATGAGGTTGAAGTGAGTAGAGTCATGCAAGTATCTATAGGAGCTAATATTTATGCAGTTGATGCTACAAAAGGAATGGTTGATATGGGTCATATTAATTAGTTTTTGAGCATGTCTATGAGGATATTGGATGAGTTAGATGACAGTTTCAAAAGTATATTGTGGTTTTCTCCATCAAGAAGTGTTCAAATCATTTACTTACAAGATTGTTTTTCAGGTTTGCTGAAATTTTCAGGTTTATAGTAGATTTCAACAACTCATGATTGTTCAAGTTTTCTGGTAATGGTTGAATTTCAATATGGATTGTAGCAACCTGAATCCCTACAACTTGAATTTTTGTAACTTGAGTTCCTACACCAGCAATCTATTTTCCTACAATAAGATATCATGTGGCAGCATAGTCAAATCAATAAGAAATGCAACATGAAGTGTTCTAGCAAGTTGGAAAACAGCAAGTATAGTAGTAACCTAAAGATCAAGTTTTTCAAAAACTTGAAAATCAACCTGAAAGTTAGAAGATATGTGATTTATCGGTTTGGATTGATGCAAAGCAATATTGTTCAGATGATATGGTGCAGATTGAAGCTTTGAATGAGTATGATGTAGATGCAGATGCAGTTCTATTTTGTTTTCTTTTACAGGTTTTCTTGGATTATCTTGCATATTTCTTTGGAGATGCAATTTCTTGTTTGAAATTCAAGTTGTGTGGTACATTGCCATATATTAATTATGATGCAAATGCTGAAGTGTCATCGACATGTTTCTTGATTATTGTTTCTATTATTTACCATTGGAGTAGTGATTTACTAATTCAGTCATGGTTCTATATCTTTATTCTCTATGATGTAGTATGGATGTCATTGTACTTAATGAGTTCTTAGCCTTGGCATGTTTACTTAGATGCTATTTTAATTTCACTAACACTTAGGACCAATTATGCAAGTACACAAGAGGACTATGAGTATCCTAGAGGAGCTCTACTCATGGTTGCTCAGTGTGGCTTGTTAAGAGGCGCAATGTCTCTAGTAGGGTATAATTGTTTTCTTTGACTTAGTCTTCATCATAGTCAGTTGTTTATCTTTTCTATCGTTAGTTATATGCTTGTGGATTCGAGTCATCCACCGGGCTATGCCAAGTGTTAGGGTTCAGATTCCACCATATATTTGCTATTTTATACCTTAGTATTAGTATGCATGTAGTCTTTTGGATCAGCATATGTAAAGCAGTCCTTATACTTCATATGATGCTTTGCCTGAAAGTCAGGCCGCAGGTAAAAAATGTTAGGCAGTTGTATTCGAGCAGTTACTTTAAGATCTGAAATGGAATACGACTGACTGCAGTGCCCAAAACTGGCAGTTGATGTTTGATCCCATTATTTTTTTATTGTCTCTTGAGTTTTAATGTTATTCTCTTTCAAGTTTTTCAATCAATGATGGCTATGGAGATAGGAAGCATCATAGTATTTGATGATCAACAACTCTATGTTGCTGAGTACGATGTGTGCTTTGTGTTTGAATGTATTTCTTGAACGTTATGAAGTGCTAATGGCTGTAAATCCATTCAGGAAGTTCTCTGTTGTATTGTGATGTTCTCTCAGGTAGAACATTGTGTCTGAATTGCTATGATATTCTAAGAGGGAAGAACACGTCCTCTTGTTGTATACCTACATGGTCATTGTTTTCTCTTATATATCACCTTAGCTTCTTTTCATAGTATATCATTGATCACCTTTTAGCATGTCACAATTTGACATCTAATGCTAATCAACATTACACATGGTTTTGTCTCATTGGGTGATTTTGGCCTTAAATTCTCTCTCTAACTTGTCCCTTGCCATATTGTCCCCCCCATGCCCATAGATGCTAGCCATCGCCCACATCTAACCCATCATCTTTTGTGTCATGCATGAGATAGTTGACATATGCATCCATTACATCTTTGATGGGCTCATAGAATTCAAGCATACACCCCCCCTAAAGACACTCACTTCCAGCCTACACTTAGCCACTTTCTAGAGCTTCCCACACTCCACACACAATAGTGGATTTTGAGGACTTGGGAGCATGCCCTAGAATGGATGATACAATGATGATTGTAGGGAGCTGCATTGATACCTTTAGATGTAGGGAGGACTATGTTCTATTATGGATGGGGAAGCCCATAAGTACATGAGGACCCCAACTTGTCATAAATGGCAGATATATGAGGAGACATAGTTATTGATATATGTATCATGTATTCATGAGCTAAGATGTAGAAACAGAATGGCACAAATTGTGCAAGTGATGTTGCCCCACCCCATTGGTGACCTCGAGACATAGCACTCCTACATAGATAGACTATATGATGTACCACACTAGCCATTGATTCCTCACCCACTTGAGTCTTGCCGTACCACATCCAACTTCTTCATAGATGATATGGTGATGAGAGTAGTAGAGCACCTATAACATGGATGATCAATGGATCACACATCTAAATAGGTGAGCGCTTCATTTATACAATCGACATTTTGGCTCCTCTCCTTGTTTTTATGTTTAATAGGGCTCTAGTGAAAGGCTTCTTATGACAAGTGGACCATGCATACCATCATGCCCATCCATAAGTCTAAAGATCCCCTAGATCCTAGTAACTATAGGACCATCATAGTGGACCATGTGTTAAGATATACGGAATAGTGGTAGAGGTGGAGCTCAGAACATATGTAGAGAGGGGTAGGTTGCAGGTTATAAGAGAACTAGATTTGGAGACAATGATTTTTACACTTGATCACGTCTTGACCCCAAGAGCCATGATCAAGCATGTGAAAGTGATAAAGAAGAGATCTATTGTCACCTTTGATATACTTCCATGGGATAGACTGCTATAAAGGTTGCCAATTCTTGAGATTCCATTGAACATGTTTGGGAAAGCACTCAAAGCTTGAATCCATTGGTCTCAGCGCCAACAGAACCAAAACGTGGGAGCTTTCTCTCAACCGCCACGACCCACGGACCGCTTATTGCTTCAAGTGTTTTAAGCCAAGTGTAATGGCTACCTCTCACATAGATGTACACACTCTCACACCTACGAGTGTAGTGAGCTTACCGCCATGCTCGATCGAGTTGCCTCCTCCCTCAAGCACTTCAATAGCTCCACAATCCAAGGTGCAAGCTCAAGCAAGCTCGATCCTCAAGCTCCAAGCTCCATGCTCCATTGCCACTAATGAGATAAGAGAAGAGAAGAGAAGAAGAAGAAGAGAGGAGAAGATGGAAAGCTTCTCCACCAGGGTCCCTCACCCTCACACACACACTCCCTCAATCCCTCACACTCCCTCCTCAAGCACAAGCTTAAGCCAAGCAAGAAGAAGAAGAAGAAGAAGAGGAGAGGAGAGCTAGTTTTGGCCACACACAAGAATGATCGGCCATCTTAGCCTAGGTCCTCTTTTCCTATTTCCTTCCTATTTGCTCGGCGTTGGGCCTCCTCAGCTAACTCTTGTCTCCTTCTCCTTGCTGCAACTATGTGCTCAGGTAGATGGGCATCTACAGATTCCTCCTATGGGATATCGGGTTGAGGCGGACTCGGCATCCTTTGTGGCTCTTCGTCATCATCTTGCTCAAAATCCGGACCCTCTTCGACATTTCACTCAACCACAGGTGGGATGACTGGTGGTGGTGGTGGTGGTTGCTACTGCTCCTGAAAACCTAACTCCTTGAGCTCAACAATGGAAAGGCCCGTATAGCGTAGGTAGTAGAATTGTTGCTCTTTAGTGATTCCTGTACTCGTTGGAAGCTCCCGCTCTTGAAGACCGTATCTTAGAGCTCGTATGGTTAGCTCCAACTTTCTTTTCACCTTTTCCACTGGATCATCGCCCTCAGCTTGTGTAACGTGGAGCACCGTGTTGAGGAAGGCCTGCCGCTAGGTTTTAGTGGTTATTTCTGCAGCCTCAACCCTAGCTTCTGCAAGCATTCTTTCGCATTCTGCCACCGCCAGGCGTTCGGTCAAGTCCCTCACCTTGTCAAAATTTTTCCTTTCCCATTTCATGGCTCTTTCCTCCATCCTTTTCCTTTCTTCCTCCAATTGGCTCGCCAGGGTGGTTACTACCTGTTGCTGCTCATTTGATAAAAAACCATAACTGGTTTCTTTCTCTTAATTTCTGAGCCAGCTGCTCTTCAGCAATCCCTTTGGCTTGATCGACAATGTTGAGCCTTTGGTGCACCTCGGCCAGTATTTCTGATTTTTCCTGCACCAGCTGCTCTTGGCTTTGGATTTCAACGAGGAATAGCCTTTTTTTATTGAAAGCCATGGCCATGAGGGCTTCTACATCTTCCTGGGGGGTCTCCAGCGCATCTTGTAATCTTTGCACTTCGTCCTGTAGCCGTTTTGCTTCAGCCATGACTGGGGTTCCGTGGCATGTTCTTGTGGAAAAGTGGCTTCGCTTTCCTGAACCCCCTGGTAGAGCATTTCCACTTGAGCGACCCTTTGTTGTAGATCACTATATTGCTACATTAGTAGCTTTAGGCTCCTTTGTTCTGCCACCAAGCTCTGCTCCTCGTCTTCCAGTCTTTTTCTAAGGTGGCTTTCATTGTCTTGGGCTTCCTTCGTTTTTTCTGCTAGTTGGTCCTGCAGGGCCTTTATTTCTCTCCGTCTGTCAGCTCCCTGCCTTGAGACTTCTAGCCTAAGGGCCGCTGACGTTTCTTTTTCTTTCTCTAGATCCAGCAAGGCCACTTTCTTCTCTTCTTTTGCCTTGTCCAGTTGTGTCAGTAGCTCGGCCACATATGCGTCATAGTCAGTGTCGGCAGGCATGGGAGTATGGGGCGTGGTGGTCGATGCCTCCAGCCTTTGTCATTTAAGGTCTTGTCATGACTCTGCATCTGCGGCAGTGGGCCTTTTCAATCTGGTTTCTGGCACGATTTCGGCCACTTTGCTCACTAGCATCTGCACCATGGTCATGAGCTGTGCCGTGTCGAGGGGAGGTGTGGGTTGTGCGGTGGTTGCAATCGTGGTTTCAGCCGTTGTCGGCACAAAGGAGGAAGGAAGTGGATGTAGTAGGGACTTGCCCTTGCCTACGACCACTGGAGCTGCTTCCACACTTGCACTGGCTTCGGCTTTATGGCGGGGGCTTACGGGTTCGAGTTCTCCACCCCCATGAGTCTCTTCCACAAATCTTCGTGTAGCTTCTGCCAATTCGGCCAGTTCCTTCAGTCTCGCTGCTCTTCGGCTTCTTCTTCCGCCCTTCTTTTCCTGTCCTCTTCTGCCTTCTTCGACTCCTTTCTTATCCTTGCAAACTCCTCCTCCTCTTTCCTCCTCCTTTCTTCCTCAGCCCTCCTAGACTCTCTTTGAGCCCTCTTGATGTTAGCTCGTTCTTCTTTACTTAATTTCTCTTTCTTCTCCTTCTGTCTCCTGTCACTTTTGTTTTGTTCTTCGGGTTTGCTCGCTCGTGTAGGCGGCACCTCCTGTTCTCCCTTGTCACTTATTGTTCTTTCGCTTGATTCCCCTCCTTCGTGGTGAGGTGGGCTTTGATGCGCAGCTTGCTCCTCCATGACGCCCACGTTCTTTATTGCTTCATCTATGATGGCTGTCAAAATACCACCGTATCTGATTGTAGCTGCCTTTGACGCAGTTTTCTTCCTTGTGGAGCGCGCGGTTGAGGCAGGGGATTCCCCTCCTGTTGATGCTTCCGCCGGAGTGAGGAGGGAAGCTGAACTTTGAATGGTTTTCTGCACGAACCCATTCCAGTCTACCTCTTCAGGGACTCCTGCGATGCTTTCTAACAGCGAGACCCCGATCATGTTCATCATTGCATTGTACCGTTGGCCCGAGAAGAGGGTATGGATCATCTTCGCTTGTAATTTCACTGCTGGGTCCGGGATGTCAGCCAAGCTGATTCCATCCACGGTGTGCACCTCTTCTTTTTTTACCCCCAGCATGGCGTAAACATCTCGTCTCGGCCGTCTCTCTTTCTTGGGTACGAGCCCCATGGCCTTTTCTATGATTGTTGCATTGAGGGGCACTTCGATTCTTCTTTCCTACTCCCCTGTCCTTACTGTGACAGTGCCACAGTTCCTGTCCTTGTTGAAGTTCCTCAGGAAATCTGCACACATGTTGTAATCCACGGCGTGCCCCACCTTTTCCACATACTTGTGGAGGTGGCATCTGTCCACTAAGTCTTTGATCGCAGGTTCCTCCAGGATGGCCTCATCCAGATTCAGTGTGTGCTTGAAGGTGAATTGACTGAATCCTCATGTCTCGATGCTGATGCCGAATTTGGTCATCTCTTCTTCAGAGAATGGGAGTTTGCCCCCTTTGTCTTGTCTTGCCATGGTGGTGACCTGTCAACACACCATGCCAACATTAATGCCTAAAAATCGGCTTATTTATAATCAAAACTTAGTTTTGAGAGAAAAAATGTATGTGTCTAAAATTGGTATATTGAATTTTAGAGATCGGCCCACAGTAGCAATTGCTATAGTTTTCCCTTGCAGTATTCTTCCATTGAAACTTAATTAATCATAACATTTTGCTAGCTAGATAGCATAACTCTCATTTTTCTCTGCTCTTGCTCACATTGTTCCCCTCACATTGCTCCCCCCCTCCGTCTTGGATCTTTCAAGGAATCCTTCCTAGGATTAGCATGGGAAGGACGCGGCAAACATTGTTTCGCATGGGTTGACTTATCTGGCCAATAACCAATCATAGAAGCTTGGGTTGTATTCGAGTTGGGCATGGCAATAAGAGCAGATGGTTTGGATGGAGACTTGGGAAATGTAGGTCAAGACATTGTGGAAGAGATCTCCAGTATTAAGGCGGCTGGCAACATGTAATTCCTCTTCAGTGAGGAATTGGTCAATGTAGGGGTGAGCGAGCACCTGGTCATCTAATTGCTAGTTACGGGCGATGGCCAAAACCCTAAACGATATAGGTGCCACATAAGTAGGGTCATATTCAAAAATTTTAATGGCCCTACGTTGCTTAGTATTGGTCATTATCTGACAACCTTTTGTCTCCCATTGGATCCTTAGAGTAAACCACTGCTGCAAGAACGTGGAAGGCGAGCTTGCCATCTGCGTGAGCTCTTGCAACTCGTGTTCAGGAGCAGAACGAGGAGGCTTATGATACAAAGTGATGAGTCTTCTGAGGGCAGCTTGTTCCTTTGAGATTTCATCGTTTGCTTTATCAGTTCGGCAGCAATTTTGGGGAATTTAGTGGTCATAAGTTCGTATTCTTCCCAAGTGCATGGTAATGCACGAACATCCGAAGCAAGTGTTTTGTCAAGAAGACCTAGGTCGAGCCTCTCATAACTTCTAGCGAATGTAGTGAAAGTTTCGTCTGACATCTTGATCCAGGTTATTAAGTCATCCACAGATGTCGCGGCAAGGTCCTTAGCCAAGGAGAGGAAAGGTCGTATCGCGTATGAAGGTTTAAGACCCGTTGGTGGGGGTGGTGCAACTGGACTGGATAGTGGTGACTCCCTCATCGGTGTCACAGGTTGGGCTTTGTACTCTGAAGCACTTTGAGGTGCTGTAGGGAGCTCTGGGGGTATGGGGGTTTTGCTGGGTTCTGAGTGAGCAGTCATAGGGGTTTTTAAGTTCTCTGGATTAGGTAGGTTTAAGACATGTGGCGTTTGCTTTGGTCGATCAATGAGCTGAGACTTACTAGCCACAGTTGGCAATGGCCTGCTGACTATGTTCTGGGCACCACTCATGCAAGCCTCCCTCACTAGGGTGAGATTGCTTGTAGATGAGGTTTTTAGCTGGCCATTTTTAGGCACCCAAATCCAGGGATTTCCCTCATAGTATCCTTGTGCTCGCAAAAGATCTTTGGGGATCCAATGCGGCGTGATTGTGTGTCTATGTTGATATCGTTTAGGCTGCCTCTTAGGCCGTGACGGTTGATGATTTTGGTGTTTAGGATCACACTTGGGTGGTCTACCCGGATGTGGTTTTTGCCGTTTTGGCACCCATAGAAACTTGGACTCCTTGGCCTTGTGAGTGCTCTTGGTGGGTTTGGGCCTGGGGTCGAGAGCTTGGCACAAGGCCATAGTTTTCTTCCGTTTAGACTCAGGTTGAAGCGTGGTCGTAGGGGTTTCTACCGGTGGCTTCGTAATGGTGGAGCAATCAATACAGCCCTTGCTGAAAGTCGTCACTATATGCACATTGCCGATAGCCAGATGAATGCAGTTTAGGTTGTAATCCACATTACACTTTGTCTGCTTCTTGAAAGTGCGACCCAATAGTGACACATTACCGGCTCCTGTAGTGTCAGGCAACACATGGAAGAAAGCTGGTAAACTTTCAGACTCAATGAAAACAACTACCTTGCATTTGCCTAGGAGTGAATAAGCAGTACCCCCAAACGGGGTGAGTTTGGCATTACATGGGTGGCTCATGTAATGGGTGGGAAGGAGGATAGTACTTCTTCATGCGACTGCCATTAAAAAAGCCTATTCCTTTGCCTTCAAGTGTCTCCAACTCAACATTCCCTGTCCTACCAATCATGCGTACCCTAAAAGGCCCTAGTCCCCTAAACTTCATCTTCTGTTTATGTCCTTTTACAGAATATAGTAGAACAAGGTCCCCTTGTTCAAAGTCTCACTGTTTGACATGCTTGTCAAACCACATCTTTCGTCGAGCCTTCTCACAAATCAAAGAGTGGGTGGTGAGGAGTCGAGTCTCTGTTAGGCGCTCTAGCTCCACTAAGCGATTGGTCCAAGCCTCCCTACCCTCCCAATGCTCCTAGACTGCTAGTCTTAAGCTAGGGATGAAAAATTCTAAGGGCAAAATGGCTTCAGTTCCATATGTCAGCCTAAAAGGCGTTTATCCTACAGCCGTTTTATACGCTGTGCGATAGGCCCACAAGGCCGCTATTAGCTTGTTGTCCCAATCACTTCTTGAACTGGACACGACCTTCGTAAGCACGTTGACTAGGATTTTATTTGTGGATTCAGCTTGGCTGTTAGCCTGAGGGTAATAGGGAGAGGACTTCCGATGCATTATTAGGAAGGTAGAGAGCAGGTGGGCGATCACTTCATTAATGAAGTGCGTGCCTTGGTCGCTTACAAGTTTGATTGGACAGCCAAACCGTGAAATGACCTGCTCCCACAAGAACTTTGCAGTGGTCCTAGCATCATTCTTTCTCGTGGCTCGTGCCTCTGCCCACTTTGTTAGATAGTCGGTTGCCACTATGATGTAGCGAGCTTGGGAATATTGTGCTGCAGGACTGATCGGTCCAATAAAATCAATGCCCCATTTTTCAAAGGGTTGTCGGACTATGACAGGGGTCAACTCCATCTTGTCTTTCCGCATAGGCACTTTGGTCCGTTGGCACTCATTGCAGTGCTTTACGAATTTAGCTGCATCGCGGAAGAGGGTGGGCCACCATAGCTGGAATTGTAGCACCTTTTGGGCTGTCGTGTCCCCACTAAAGTGTCCTCCAATGATTCCTCCATGTGCTTCGTTCAATGCATCGTGCATCTCGTGCTCACACACGCACCTACGCAATAAACCATCTTGTCCCAACCTGTAGAGTTGGCCAGCTATTAGTTGGTATGGCTAAATTTTCAAGATAAGTCTTTTCAGCCTGCCCTTCTCAATGGGTCGCTCAGGTAGTCCATTTTCTAGCACTTCACTATGTCATCGGCCCAATACGGCGTCAGATCGGCTTTAAATAATTCTCTCTCACTAGATAGGTTAAAGAGATGAGCATCCGGCAAATCGTCAGGCATGCCTTGTCCAGCAGCTTCTCCTGTGGGTATGCGGGACATGTGGTCAGCCATGTTATGTTGCTTTCCTTTGCATACAACCACAGAGAAATCAAACTCCAATAGAAGGAGTAATCATCTAGCGATGCGTCCCGTAGCGCAAGGCTTGTTCACAAGATATAGCAAGGCTTGATGGTCAACAAAGAAGACAAAAGGAGTGGCCAACAGGTAATGCCTAAATTTCTTTACCGCAAATACCATGGCCAACCCCTCCCTTTCTGTCGTGGAATAGTTCATCTCGGTCTCTGTGAGCTGCCTGCTGGCAAAACTCACCGGGTAATCCAAGTTATGTTCACTAGGCTAGCATAGCACGGCTCCAATAGCGAACTTAGAGGCGTCTATGTGTACATGAAACGTTATGCTCCAGTCTGGGGCTCGTAAGATTGGTGCAGTCGTAAGAGCCTTTTTCAACTCCTCATATGCACACTGGCATTCCTCCGTCCACTCAAACACTATCAATAGCTTGTATAATGGTCTAGCTATTAGTGCGTAATTTAGTACAAAGCGTCGATAATATCCAGTGTGTCCTAAGAACACTGAACTCCCTTGTAGTTATCGAGTGGCGGTAAGTCAACAATGACTCTGACTTTGGAAAAGTCAGTAGCAATGCCGTTCCTTGACAGTACGTGCCCTAAGATGCATCCGTGTTTTACCCAGAACTAGCACTTTAAGGGGTTCAACGAGAGGTGGTACAGCCTACACCTTTCGAAGACAGCTCTCAATTTCTCCAAATGTTCGGCCCAACTAGAGTGTAAACATAAGTCGTCTACAAACACTTCCACTTCACACCTAAGCATGTCCTTAAAGATAGTGCACATTAGGCGTTGGAAAGTTGCAGGTGCGTTCATTAGCCCAAAAGGCATGACAATGTAGGCGAACACGCCCCATTCTGTGACAAAGGCAGTCTTTGCCTATCGTCGGGGTGCACTTGCACTTGATTGTAGCCCGAGAAACCATCTAGAAAACTGTAGGCTTCTTTTCCTGCTACCCTCTCAAGCATGTGCTTGGTGTAAGGTAAAGGATAGTTATCCCTCTTCGTAGCGGCATTCACTTTTTTGTAGTTCATGCACACTCAGATTTTTCCATTTTTTTTCATGACAATCACGATAGGTGATACCCAGTGCGTGTGCTCGATCTCGTATATGAATCCTGCCCTCATAAGTTTATCAATCTCCTCTTTTACTGCATGGGCATGCTTGGGATTCATGGGGTAAGGTCATTGTTTCATTGGCACTGCATCTGGGACCATTGGGATATTATGAGTCACGACCCTAGGGTCGACTCCCTTAGGTTCTCGTCCAATGTCCAGGAAAATACGTCAATGTACTCTTGCAGGAGTGCAACGAGTTTGGTCTCTTCATCCTTCGCCAAGTCATCTGCAACGAACACCGGTCTTGGTTTCTCACCTTCCCAGCCAAGTTAACCTCTTTGACTTTGGCGGGTCCCTCAATTGGTTCATTAGTCTGACCTTGTCTTTTTGCACCTAACAGAATCACCACTCTGTCACCCTTTTTAAATTTTGTAAACCGTTTGGGCAGATCCTGTGGTTTCTTCTGCCTTTCTGCTTCTGAGTCCCTTGCTTGCTTTTTGGCCTCCTCTTTTAGCCTCCTGCGCGCCTCAGGTGGATTGGCAAGTCTCCCTTGGTGCGTTTGACCTTAGAGATTTGTGATATCTCGGGATCACTCTCAGTGCTGACTTTCGACTCTGAGTTAAACTCGCATCCCTCACTTGAGAAAGGTGTTTCCCTAGGGGGTCGTAGTTCCGTAGGTGCATCTATCTTGAGCAGCACTGGGATTACCCATGGTTGTGCTACTCCGGCTTGCTCGTAATCCACGGCTCCTATGCGTTCTAGCCAGGATCTGTCACACTCCATTCGCATGACTCCTTTTTCGTTCCGACTGGTCCCTTCTTTCCTAGGCCTCGAGTCTGCCCTGATTTGTTCTATCGCTTTTCCCTCAGTGTCGTACTCTATTGTATCTATCTCTTCTTCACTCTCTTCTCCCATAGAGTGACAGTCCTCATACTCCTCATCATCCGAGTCCTGTCCTTCTGACTGCTCATCATCCCCTAAGCTTCCCTCTTCAATCTCCTTGTCATCAGTAACTAAAGCCCAGTTATATAACAAGTTCAGGTCGTGGACCTTGGTCCATTTCCATTCTAGTTTAGCTGAAAGGTCACGTAGAGGTTTTAAGTTAGCAGCCAAATTGCCGTCCAATTTATTGGTCAGATACTCTACGATTTCCTGAAGCTCTAATTTGTTGTTGGGGATGTGGGACGAGGCTGGTTTGCCCGGGTTGAGTGAGCTTCCTACCATCATGCAAAGTGACACAACTGGCTCCTTGGTTGGCATGGTTGCGGCTTTAGCAGCCTGCTGATGTGGTTCTTCCTCATCTGAGAATGGTAGGTCAATGGTTGCTAAAACGTGCATCCAATCCCTCTCATCCTCAGGGCAAGGAATGTATTTAGCGAGTGATCCATAGGGTTTGGTCGTTTGAGTATTGCCTTTTAGCATAGTCGAGATGGCAGCTAGGTCAACAGGTGTCGTCGTCCAAGTGTCCATCTCTACCCTCACTGCACTAGTTCTATTCCCTAGGAAAATCAACCCATTGCCTCAGTCCTCTATGACACGTGCATTCCTCATCCAAGGTCGGCCTAATAGTATGTCGTAATCCACTCCCTTCATGACAATGAAGTTTACCAAAAATTGCACACCGGCAATCTTTACCGGTCGATTCTTTCAGACCCCAAATGGTCTTACCCTCATTTCGTTTGCTAACGTGACATTAAATCTAGCAGTCTCTAGAGGAGGGTTTCCCCATGCCTGTAGGACTGCATGGTTTAGCACACTAACACCGGCGCCTGTGTCTACAATTCCTTTTCGAGTCATGTCTCCTAAGGCTAGGATGGGCAAAACTGTGTGCATTTCAGTGCCTTCCCAAAAAGCATTGATGTGCAAAGACTTAGGATTTGAGTGTAGAGTTAGACTTGGGATCTGTGTAACTGCATCATGATCTTGCGGATCAGCACCCGCAAGTCCTGTGTGTCCCTCGATCAAGTCTTTTAACTCCTGCCACAAGGAATGATTTTGCCTAAGCAGATCTTCCAAGCTTAGAGTTACTAGAGTGGACAACAAGGTTGTGAGGAGGTTACTGGACCCTCGTCTTCCTCTGAGGCTAGCAGCTCTAGGCCATGCGTTATGTCTGCCCTGGTAAGTTTCCCCCCGGCCTTGCTACTGAGTCGCTCCCAGTGGTGCAGGTATACTCGCAGCCTGTGGTTTTCAGGGTGAGACTAGTGTGCTCACACTGGAGAAGTCGTCCATAGGATCTTCCAATATGGGTTCAGCATCCTCGAGGTGCTTTTGGGCATCCTTGACCCACTCCTTGACCTTGGCTATAGCCTAGAGTTGCCGTTTGGAGTGGGGATATTTGCCTACCTTGGCACTCCCTAGCTCAGCTGTCTTAGGAGCCGAGGTCTCTACCTCTGCGTCTGTGACCTTCTTTCCCGTTACTAGCGTAGTCGTTTCCTCGGTTTTAAGGGTTATCTTTGCATCGGTTCTCTTTTTCCGTCTCCTCCGGCTTTTCTTCCCCATTGAGGTTGCATCAAGGTTACTTGGCCCTGGAAAGGAGATGCCTGCTTGTTTTGTTTGAGCTCGTGTCATAGCATGTAGTGGGATGGGCGTATCCTCACTACCAAAAGTTTCCACTCCAAAGAGCCCCAACGGCACCGATGGCATGTTGGCAGAGCTGGTTGATGTCTTCCACCTAGGACAGTCAGGAAACAAATGTGTGATACCACACTTTGTCCATCGGAGGTCCGCTTTGTCCTTGTTAGCTTGTTCTCGCTCTGGGCAGCGTGATGAAGTGTGGCCTGGGTGGCCGCAAGTCCAGCATGTGACTGGATCCTGGCTGGGCCCTCCAAGGCCTCTGCCTCTTCCTCTTCCTAAAGCCATTACCGGCACTGGCCGATAGTCCATCAGGACTGGGTTGCCCTCCTCGTCATAGGATATGTACGGATTGACATATGTCTCTTCCTCATTAGGCTCCTCCACAAAGTGAACAGGAGCATCGCTAGATGGGTGAGTTACAAAAGGCCCTGGTGGCCTAGGTATACCAATTGGGTTCATCTCTAGCCTAGGCACGGCAGGTCTTGAGTCAGTCGGTGCTAGAAGAGCTAACTGGGCTCCCCTGCCAAAGAAATTAGGTGGCCTATTACCTAAGTATGGAGGGTTGTACTGCTGCATGTATGGGAATCTCCTCGGCATTCTGCAATGCATTACATCATGCCCGAATCTACCGCAATTTGAGCACGGCTGAGATCTAGGATCTTGGCACTCAACTGGGAGGTGATTGCCGCCGCAGTATAAACATTGTACATGTGATCTCACATGCTTCCTCACGAGCTCTTGCAACCGTGCAATCTCCATTCTCATCTATGCCATCCCTTGGTCATGGTCTACACTCTTTCCCTTATCCTGCATGCTAGCAGTTGCTTTTCCCCCCAAAGTGGTTGATCTCTCAGGGTCCCTCTGGCTTGCACTATCTCAGTTGGTAGTCCTCATGCTACATTCCCTGAGTTGATCATCTACGCGTATTGCCTCCTCGAAGACTAGAGCTAGCACGTCTCGTTGTAAGGTGGAGTTACTGGCCAAAGCCTTGTAGAGCTCCTCACTCCGAATCCCGTTCATGAACACTGTAGACACTGCCCTCTCGGTAGGTTGCTCATTAGCAGGGATTCTCTTGTAGAGGCTATGCACTTGAGTGACATAATCCCTAACGTCTTCCTTCTCCCTTTGATTGATATTCATCAACCTAACGATGAGGTTATTCGAATACCCTGCCTCCGAAAACCTCTTGATGAAGAGGCCCTTAAGGCGAGCAAAGTTTGAAAGTTCTATGTCATCCAGACTAGAATACCAGGTCCTCCCCTTGTCGCCTAAGCACATGCCGAAGGCTTGAGCTCGCTGCGCAGGGTCAGTAAGACCGTTTGCCTCACATACTTGCTCGAACTGCTCCATGAAGCTGTACGGGTCACTGCTAGGTTCATATCAAGCTAGTTGTTTTGCTACTATGGGAATTCTAGCCTGCCCTTTAGCCCCTTGCGTGACTCCCAATCCTGATAGTAGCGCCGTGGCTAGGGCAGTAGCACTCTGTTCCACGGACGTATTGTCCATGAGTCGCTTTGCCACTAGTTCACTCAGTGTCATGCCAGCCTCTGCTCCCCGTTCCCTCTCTACGTTCGATCCGGATTGGGCTGCCCCAGCTAGATCTAGTACTCGTCTAGCCTCGTACATATCTACGTCTTGCTACAGCCTTCTAGCCCTTTGCTCATGGTTGTAGGCAATTATGCCTTCCAGCACTCTCTTGATAGCTCTTCTCTCTTCTTCCAGGTTAGCTACCACTTCCTCTACAGGTCTGCCTTGGATCACGGTCCTGGTGAGTAGATCGTAGTCGTGGACCAGTTCCTGGACCGAGGTTGGAAATTCTCCTAAGTCTAATTGGTCTTCCCCTTGTTTGCCTCTTGATCCCGACATTGTTTCTGCTTCCATCTCCACGAGGTTGTCAATGAATCCAATCAGCTCCGGGAGCTTCCACTCCTCTATCTTGTTGCTTCCCGTGTCTTCGTGTCTTCTCTAGGTACTACTAGTAGGGCACTCAGGCACCTGTCTAAGTCTTGGGGTCTTCTCCTACTAATGGGTTCCTTAATGTTATTAGATATCCTGGTGTGTTCCTTGTTATTCGAAAGCAGCTGCGATCCTTATTCACATGTTGTGCTTAGTGCTTTCGTGGTGCTTGGTGCGAAAACAGGCTTTTCTCTTTTCTTGCTGTGCAGACTTAGTGGGGCACAAGAGTGAAGTGCCGATGCAGAAAGCGTTTAATGCAAACTCCACCTTGTTTCCACCCACATTCCCAGCCTAATTTGAGTTCTCAACTCAGTTCGTGGCTATTCTACCGTCTTTCTGCGGGTCTGTGCTGCGTTTTCTGTTCTGCCCTAAGTTTGATTGGTCTCTGAGGTTCTAATGGTCAAACTGGGTCTTGGGGGTGTTCAGGATTGCGTCCTAGCTTCAAGCTCTACCCCGAGACCTACGGACCACTTATTTGCTCAAGTGTTTTGAACCGAGCGGCCATGGCTACCTCTCACATAGCCGACGTGCAATGCCTACCTTACGGGTGTAGTGAGCTTACCTTGATGCTCGATCGAGTACCCTCCTCTTCCTTGCACACCGGTAGCTCCACGATCCTTGAGGCAAGCTCAAGCAACCTCAATCCGTCTCTCATGAGCTTCATCCTCCATAGCCACACGCGAGACAAGAGAAGAGAAGAGAGGAGGGGAAGATGAAGAGAGGAGATGGAGAGCTTCTTCTCCAAGATCCCTCACTCCCACACAATCACTCCCTCACACTCTCTCAATCCCTCTCTCAAGCACAAGCAAGAAGGCAAGAAACAAGAGGAGAGGAAGAAGAAGCTTTGGCCACACACAAGAATGAGCTTCCCATTCACTTTTCAACTTTATATACATGCCCTACTTTTAATGGGCGGTCATCCCCCTTTTTTACATGGCCGGCTAGGCCCATTTCTCATTTCCCACCATTCTAGTCTATCCCAACTAATGCATACAATTTGCATAGGAGTGAGCCCGGCGCTCTCTTACAAGGTTTTGGAAGCGTTTTCGCACTTAATGGAGCGCTTTTTATTCTTTTACTCTCCTTGGGCGACTCTAAGACTTCTTGAGGGTCGTGCCCGTACATTTAATTTGTTCCAAGGTCTAGTTGCCGGTTAAGGTGCCTTTTTCTTCTTTTCTTTTTTCCATTTCTCGCTCCTCTATGCTGCGGTAAATAGCTCCGATGCAGCCCTGGAAGATGCCAATGGAAGTCGAAAGCTCGGGGAGGAGGCGGGAGATCAAAACATACCTGCAAATGAAGGTGCCATGGCTGCCATTGAAGCTCAAGTTGAAGCTCTTCAAATCCAAGCTGAAGAGAATGCGGGGAAACCTCCAATGCCTTTGCTCTAATACCAGTTGGAAAGTGGAACCCAGGAGGAAGAACCTTGGCAGTGAGAGGTATGGCAGATGGAGAGCAAGAGCAAGAGAGAGTGTGAAACTCAAAGTGGGAACTCCAACAACCACAATGTGTGGCCGGGCCTTCCTTTATTCAAATTGTCACTAAAAGAATAAAGAATAAGTGACTATGATGGGTGCCTGCCACCTGCAATGTGTAGTGGTGAGTACTGTCAGTGTAGTAATACACGGGCGGCTAGGCAGAGGCGGCTTTACCCCCAACAGAGAGCTGACAGTAGGCAAAACCCAATATCCAAAGTCAATTATTGATTGTCAATGCAAAATGAACATCAAGCGGGCATAAACAAGCATGCAATAGTCAAACTTACATGAGTCAACACCCAAGCATGTCAAACAAAATCTGTCAGTAAAGTCGATACACCCTCCAATCAATAGGGCAAAATGTACATATACCACTACCAAGACCTGACACAAGTCGGTATCTTCTCAGTGAATACAAAGTTGAATCATCCCAAGTACATCTACACGAACCAAGGCATATCAAGCATACATTATCCACAAGGAGATCTCAGTCTCAAAGATCCAAAAGCTCAATATGCATAACCCACACTATTCAATGTTTGGTAAGCGTACAAAGACGCTCCCATTGGCACAAAAGGCGTAAGTGTCAAGCAAATAAGCTCAAACAAAGCATGTTAGAGCATCAGTGATGGAGTATTCAAGATCATACATGAGTAAGACATCCACAGCATATGAGCGATTAAGTATCCAATGATAGCATCCAATGTCATGAAGACAATCCCAATCAATCTTTGATGAGCCAAAGCAAGACCAAAATAAGATCCAAAATATCCAAATTCAAGCCCAAACAAAGCTCTAGTAGCATTCAAGTCCAAACAATGTAACTAGCATGTGTAGATAACATAAGCATCAAGCATGTACCAACGGGTCATACATAGACCATAGGTATAACCTCTGCAAGGCATGCCAATGTAGACAATGTCAAGTAAATGCCAACCAATACAGAGCTCAAACAAGGCTCAAAATACATACTGGAACTATCCAAAGCATTTTCTAACCTTCATTTGCATCCCAATAGTCATATGAAACACCCAGGAAGCATCCATGACCAATAGGCAAAGCATAAAGTGACTAAATAAGCTTCAGCCCTGGAGTATACAATAGTGATTTATTGTGTAAAATTGAGTATTTCAGGCC
The DNA here is from genome assembly GCF_053477565.2 of Lygodium microphyllum. NCBI lineage: Eukaryota > Viridiplantae > Streptophyta > Polypodiopsida > Schizaeales > Lygodiaceae > Lygodium > Lygodium microphyllum. The sequence goes on along the minus strand of NC_141161.1, from coordinate 10,365,404 downwards.
ACTAAATCAGCTCCAAATGATGGCCAATCAATAGGCATACATTCCTCTAGCATTCGAGGACCATTTCGAACCAACCGAGCATCAAATTCAATGCCAATCAATAGGGATACATTCCCCTAACATTCGGGGACCATTCAAGACCAACTGGGCATCAAATGTCAATGCCAACCAAGCATAAACATAAAGTGCTTATGTAACATTGTTTGTGGCTGCCTGTGGACTATGGAAAACACTCCTAGATTGAGGTAAATCAATCCACAAATCAATGCCAATGATAAACCACCAATGTTGAGCATCAAGGGGGTGTTTCTAAGTGCCAAATGAAGTGTTTTCAAGCTGCCAACGAGTGCCAAGGGAGGGCTGAAGTAAAAAACGAATTTTTGCATGTCTTCAAGCTATCACAAATAGGGTTGATGTTGTTGGTCCATGTGGCATTAATGGGGTGGAAGGGAGGCTCAAGTAGGGCCTAAAGAAGGCATACACAAAGCCTTGTCAAGCCTAATCAAACAGGAGCCAACATATGAAATGGGGGAGCTCCAATGGTTGGAGCTATGGCTCTGCCCCTTCCTATTGTACCCTGCAAATTGAAATGAACACTCAAAAGAATGCTTCAATACCTCTAAAGGAATGCCTTGAGGGTGCCCAAATGGGCTGGGTAGGTGCTTGGGAAGCCAGGGAGTGATCAGAGCTCAAAAGAGTCGAATATGGTTGCCAAGAGTGAGAACCAATGGTGTAGGGATTCGAATGAATGCTGAAGGAGTCACCGACCAAGCTTGAATGCTCAAGCAACCATGCTCTAATACTAGTTGAAAGGTGAGAAGGATCAAAGTTTACACGAGAGAGCTATGGCAGGAGAGCAAGAGAAACAGACAAAGAGACTCACAATGTGGGAACTCCAATAGTCATGATGTGTGACTAGCCTTTCCTTTATTCATCTGTCTCTAAAAGAATAAAGAATAAAGTAACGGTGATGACAGGCGCCCGCTGCCTGTAATGTGTAGCCGCAGGTACTATCAGTGTAGTAATACACAGGCAGCTAGGTAGAGGCGCCTTTACCCCCAACAACTAAGAAGGATACATAGATAGAGGATACAAAGTAGGGTAAAAGCAATCAAGAGAATGTAAAATTGCATCCCAATTTCATATAAGATAAAAAAGAAGAGCTACAACTCTAATTGCCATTGATTGTGTCATGTGAAACATGCTTATCCTCTTAAATTTGATGCATGTCCGTGGAACATGCTTGTCGTCTTTCCATTATTTGCACTACTCTTTTCATAGTTTGTTTCATTGTGGGGTTCCTCATTTGATCATTGCCTAATTGCCTATATGTGTGCGTGTATATAGAAAGAGAGAGAGAGAGAGAAATGAAATGAAATGAAATTATATATTACCATCTATAAAAAAGGCTAAAATGACCCATGAGACCATGAGTTACAATCATTTGTATGATAGTACAACTGCCTAAAAAGAATAGTAAATGAGAATGTCATAAATGATACGAGAAGACTAAGATCTATAAGTAAAAAGAAATCTAACTGACAAATAAATAGTTATAGCTAATACAGTCTCATGGTGATGTAGAGGGGCAATAAACTCTTGTATCTGCCTATGGAAGTGTCATTGATGCATGTGTCAAGGTCTCGGATGTCTAGATTGGCCAAGCTAGATAGCTCGATCATTTAGTTGCCCTCATGTATGTGAAGATGACTAAGGCCATGGCTATGCTAAAAGCTCTTAGGTTTCTCTAGAAAAAATATCTATAAGCAATCTTTGAGTGGGGACCCTAAGCAAGCCTCAAAGCCATTGTATCTCCAAGAGGAAGAGACCATGACATCATTAGTCAATGAAATCCATGACTCTAGATAGTGGCCTAAATGCATCTCTGAATAAATAGTGCAAACAACTTTGGATCCCATAGTAGCAACAAATATAGTGCACCTCTATCTCTAGCTCTAGCTAGCATATTTGGTCTATGCACTCTTTTGGTATTATGGATATGTATCTACAAGTCTTGATCTCTAAATTGTGCGAAGAGGTATGTAGTTGACCAATAACACATCTAATCCAATGTGAAAGGTGTGTCCGTGTATCTTGGGTAGATAATAAATTCATGTCTAGCTAGATGAGATCCATCCAGCTAACCCTACCACTCTTTGAGTGGGTCAAGGTAAGTGATGGTGTGTCAAGTGGATATTAGAATGGGGGTAGCCTATCCATGCTAAAGCCAAGTAACTTAAATCAAGTTGACATCTGTGCATACCAACATTAAGTGTCACCCTCCTTGGCAAGCTATCGAGGGACTCAAGCACAAGCAATGCATGTCTATGTCTAAGTGGATCCCTTAGACTATGTACATATGTGATTGATCAAATAACGGTCTCTACTACAACTAATGTTGCTGCCCACTAGCTTAGCTTTGATAATTTGATGTGGTATTGAGACCTTACATCTAATCATCCTAGAAATCATGGATACAAGTGGCCTCTCCATTGACTCCCATCATCCAAAACTCGATTAGTTAGGGTGATCAAGATTGGGACCCCATACTTGTACTCCATAAAATAATGTGGACATGACCGATGTATGAAAGAGCCACATCTTGGTGTGGGCTTCCTGAAACTGTGTTTGTGAACACATCCTCTCCAAGCCATCTTAGCACCCCCATATATATATATACATATCCACATACTCCAACCCCTCTAATCTCCTAACATGTTGTGGCAAAGTGTGAGGATGTGATCCAATGTAGAGAAGTATTTTCTAAAGCTAGCCTATCCTATCCTTGTGCTCTGAATCCCCACCTCTCCACCCATTTGCTTAGCTCTCGCTCAAGAATGGAGGCATATAGTTTAGCCACTATGTGTCCAACCATAATAATCTGATAGTTATTGGTGTATAGTAGGATCTCTTGACTCGAGGATATGTACAATGGGGTTTATGCTCCAACTCTTTGGGAGGCCTTCACATATGGATTTATTAAACTTGTAAGCTAGGAGCTCTACCACCAAATCTCTAGCATGAATCAAGTGCTCGGCTACTAATCCATCATGATTCTATGCCTTACATCTATCGAGTCTATCAATAGCCTCGTGAGCCCTACTCTATGTAAAGAAGGTGGTGGTCTTGGCTCTAGTGGATCAAGGAGAGAAGGTTGACCTACTACTATGTAGAGATGGATGTGGCTAGACAATGCTATCTGAAAAGCCACCAAGCCTATCTATAATCTTGACTCGAGAATAGTTTGTATAAGTCTTTCTTCAACTAGGCTAGAAATGCTCTCTTCTTCTGATATATGGTTCCCAATGCTACCTTTCTCTATAGTAGGTGAGCTCTAGTCTAACAACGGTCATCATCATACTAGCTATGTTGATGCATCACCCTAAATGAGGCTCTTTATATAGGCATAGAGTGTGGAAAGGCGGCCTCAGCTGCTATGTGTAGAGTCTTAGTAAACTATGGTGTGAGCTCATGTAGTGAAATGTCGATGTTTGCATGTAATAGTCTAATAAGCTTTGCCTTGTAGATCCCCTTTGTCTCCCTAGAGAAGAAGTGCCTTGGGTGTCGATGGCCTGCATGCTAGATTTGCACATCAATAAACTAGAGATCCATAGCAAAAGATAGATAAGCATGATCTACTGCTACACCAAGGAGAAATGGTAAGACTTAGAGATCCTCAATATAGGGGTATAAGTGTTGGCGAAGCAAATATATAATCTATCATGCTAGTACCATGCTAGTAGGGATAACATGTGAAGGAGCTTGATAAGGGGTATTTAGCTAGGCTATCAAGGATGGCTAGTCCATGTGTAGTTCCCATCTCCATAAGATATCTCCCATACTTTGTGGCTTCTACCATGTCACGAGAGATACTCTCCATCTATAACTTTACCACATCTTGCTATTGTAACTTCTCCTTGGATGTATCAAAGGAAGACATCTGATGGAATATTGTCCTGGCATTAAAGTCTCCTAGTAGGATGACAACTCTCTCCCTTCGAAAACTCCCAAATATCCTCATACAAAGCAACATATGGTGATTGCCCCTTAGGTGGAGTGTAGCGAGATGTCATAGGGGTGAAATAGCATGTGGCCATGTATAGAGTGTGCTCCTCAGCCTATACTCTCACCCACATATATCTGGCATGCTCATCTCTATGAACCACTTGAATTTACTAGAGTTCCTCTCTAAAGAACATTGTTACTCCTCCAGACCCCTTGCTAGAGTTCCTCTATGATTGAAGAGTATTGCTACTCCTCTTGTCCCCTTTGCTACTTTAGTCCATGCATGTCTCCTTCCTATATGAAGACTCCCATCTATAACATATCACTCCTGGGAGTGTAGTATATGGTCCTTGATGTGTCTTTGAGTAGAAGACTATGTCTCTCCCTCTAAATATCTCCTCAAATGCTCCCACATCTAGTTGTAGGGCTTCATTATAATTCCATGCTATTGTTGCAAGGCTAGTCCCATAGGTCTCACACTGTCATTTGTGTGAATCTCTCCATAATCACTACTCTATCTCCCCTATAGAAAGCCACTTTACCTTCCTCTCACACTACTCAAATTTTGGGTATACACTCCCTCGAGTGGGTTATCTAGGTGGGGGTGAGGTCATATCCTAAGAATACTCTAGTTCCCTTTAATGTCTCGCATTTTGCAAGGAAATCCTTTCTAGCCTCTAATGGAGGGAAGTGATAATGAGGGTTGGCCCTTTCAAGCTTTCCCCCATTCCATTTTGTTCTTTTTGCCTATTCCCTATCCTCCATGTTGATGTTTGTATTATTTCTTTAATACCCATATTTTCATATATTTCTTTGATATCTTCCTCCATAGTGCCATGAGTGTTTAGACCCACCACTCCCGTATGCAAAGCATGTGCTCTCCTACATTGTTCTTCCTCCAAGGTGTCATTAATGATGTTAGTGGTGGGAGCATGTGTTGTTTGTTGTTTCCCCTTCTTCACTACTCGTATCCATTGTTCAACTTCTTCTACTTGCTTTTGCATCATCTTAAGTACTTTCACCCACCAAGAGGTCACCTTCTTTTTTGTTTTCTCCTCTTTTTCTTGCAAATGGTGAACTTTCTCCTTGATTTTGGTGAGTTCTTTGATAAGATTTGGTTGAATCTCACCTTGTTCTAGTTTGGGGCCCTGATCTAACACATCCTCAAGTTTCCAAATTGTTGGGGGTAAAGGCACTTGTGCCTAGCCACCTGTGTATTAGTTACATTGACAATACTTGCACACTTGTACACTGTAGGGTGGCAGGTGCCCATCACTGTCAGTTCTTTCTTTATTCTTTCAATGACATTTGAATAAGGGAAGGCTGGTTACACATTGTGACTATTGGAGTTCCCACATCTTATGTCTCTTGCTCTTGCTCTCTTGCTCCTTCCACCATAGCTCTCGATTATGCTTGCAAGTTTTCACTTAGGGATCACTCCCTTCAATTGGTATCAGAGTTGAGATCAACGAGCTCTTCCCTTCATTTTACTTCAACTTGGACTTGAAAGCTTTGTGGATGTCAGTGTCCAGTCAGTTGACACATCCGTGGTTGTATCGATCAATCTACTCTAACCGGTAAGGTCTTAAGTGTGGAGACACATCCCTATGCGTTTGATGTGCATACCCCATGCATATGTCATTACCCAATCATGTGTGTCTACCATGTACTAGTTCTGTTTTGATGGGGTCCCTTCCTCACCCACCCACCCTCATACCCCCTGTCATCGAGGCTGTTTCCCTTGTGATTACTAATGGCAACCATGGCTTCTTTCATTCAAGGTGAGATTTGATATTGTTGTTCTTTGAAGTTGTGTGGGCTTCTTCCAGGCCCTAAATAGGCTTATTTGGGCACTCTGAAATGCTTCCCCACCCTCATACTCGTTAGCAAATATAGCAGTAGGAGGAGCAACAACAACATGAATCGTGCGGCTGTTGCCTCATCTTTGATTAGGTGGACATCCTTCCCCTCTTGTGGCAATTGATCCCGACCCTGGGCATTAACTTGGCAATGTACTTGGCACTTTAGACATGAGTTTGGGCATTGTTTGAGGCTCTCGACATCAATCGTTGTCTCACTATTTATGACAATTTGTTGTAATACACATAAGGAAAGCCATTACTTCATTGTTTGAGCTTCATTGATACTCATACACATATGCATTAATGCTGGGATGCTTGGTACATGTCTTGAGATACCTCTTGGATAGATTTGAGATTTCTTTGCTTAATTTAAAGTAGGTTCTTTGCAATATACACATCGTATGGAAACAAAGGTGCTTGATGATGGTTCTACTTATGCAAGAGTGAGAAGTAAGGATGGGAGGAAAGCAATCCAATTTTGTGTTAATCATCCTAGAAATCAGGATACGCTTTGAGAGTCTCCTTTGACTCCAAATGCAAGGGAATTCAAAGACCTAGATTTTCATTAAGCACTTCTGTAATGCGGGGCTACATTAGTGTTATTCAAAGGATGTACTCACCTCTTAATGGAATGAAGCATGTATTTACTATTGGTTATTCTCAGTCTACAGCAAATAGTTCATGTTGGTTTAAGCCTATGGAAGCTATGTGCAAGGCTGAACGCATATCTATGAAATGGACTACTAAGTAACTAAGAGCATTGGGGTTGTTAGCTGAAAATGATGGCATTTCAGGCATCTTTTATGAGCTGAATATTAATGACACTATGGCTGAAATTTTAGCAACTATACATGCAGAAAATGAGGTTGAAAACTGAGTGTTGTCAGTATGTTCTTTGGATATGTATGATGTTATAGCATTATTTGCTCAGTAGAAAGGATTACAATGGGCTAAAGCACTTGTGGAGACAAAGTATAAGAGAGTTGACAAAAAGGTGAAACCAATTGCTTTGCCACCTCCACCAGAGAGTCTTGCAAGAGCTATGGTGGGATAGCAAGAGCGAGAGAGAGAGAGACACACAAAATGGGGACTCCAATAGTCACAATGTGTGATTGGCCCTTCCTTTATTCAAACTATCACTAAAAGAATAAAGAATGAAGTGATGGTAATGAGCATCCACCACTTGTAGTGTCCAGTGGCGTATACTGTCAAGGTATTAATATACAGGTGTCTAGGCGGAGACGCCTTTACCCCCAACAACCTCCCACTTAAAGGTAAATTTTCCCTAGTGAGGAGTGAGAAGAAAAAGGAAAAAAGATAGTGCAATGTACACATGTACAACAGGATGAGGAAAAACGTTGTCTCATCCAATGCCCATCAACCTCTTGAGGAAGGCAAAGCACTCAGTAGTGAGACTTTTCATGAGTAGATCTGAAGGATTTTCGTTAGTGGAGATCTTGATAAGGTCAAATGGCCTATCCTCTACGACCCCACGTATGAAGTGATACCTTATCTCAATGTGTTTTGTCTTCGCATGGAAGACCGGTAGCTAAATATCACTCATAGAATCCGAATGCAGCGTAGGTATAGCATCAATCCCAAGGTCATGAACTAAACGACCCAACCATATGGCCTTTGTGCAGACCTTAGTGGCTGCAACATACTCGACCTCAGTGGTAGAGAGAACTGCACACTTCTGAACCCTAGACATCCAAGAGAAATCACCTCCAGCATAGGTGAATACATAGCCATAAGAAAGTGGACTTCCTACTATCTGCATGTCTTGCATCATTGGAGTCAGTGTACCCCACAGCTTCTGTATCCTGGTTGCCATAGAAAATACACATATCTATTGTGCCCTTCAGGTACCTCATGATACCCTTCACGGCATCCCAATGCTTCTTGCCAGGTGTACCCATATAGCGTGCCACAACACCAACTACAAAGACAATATCTGGATGAGTGGCTATCATGGCATACATTAAACTGTCCATGCTGGTGCATAAGGGATCTTGGCCATCTCAGCCCTCTGCTCATCTGTCTGTGGACAATCGGCTTGTGAGACCTTCACATAAGAAGATAATGGACAGCCAATAGCCTTCACATCCTGCATGCGAAAATGCTCAAGGACTTTATAAATGTACTCCCTCTGTGAGAGGTAGAGGAGTCCCTGATAACTGTCACACTTAATGTGCATACCATGCATACCAAGAATGTGAGAGACCTATCCTAAATCCTTCATCTCAAAGCTCTTCTTTAGCTGAGATTTATGAGCTTCCAGCTCATCATCATCTTTCCTTGCTATCAGCATATCATCCACATAAAGTACCAAAATAAGCAATGAGCCATCACGGGCTTTCTTCGTGTAAAGACACAGATCCATAGCACTCTTGATGTAGCCCTATGACTACATAAAGGCATCAAACTTATGATACCGCTTCCTAGGTACCTGCTTCAAGCCATAAAGACTTTTCTTCAACTTGTACACTAGGTGCTCCTTGCCAAGTTCTGCGAAGCCCTTAGGCTACTCCATGTAAATCTCATCATGCAAGAATGCAGTCTTGACATCCATCTGATACATGTCCAAGTCAAGCTGCATGATTAAGGCCAAAACCAAGCGTAGGGTGGTCATTTTGACCACAAGAGAGAAAGCTTCATTAAAGTCAACTCCTGATACATGTCCAAGTCAAGCTGCATGATTAAGGCCAAAACCAAGAGTAGGGTGGCCATTTTGACCACAAGAGAGAAAGCTTCATTAAAGTCAACTCCATGCTCATGTTTAAAACCCTTAGCAACAAGTCTTTCCTTATAAGCTGTCTTGGGGTTTCCAGGGGTACTTTTCAACTTGTACACCCATTTGCACGACAAAGACTTCTTGTCCTTAGGCAATGCAACCAAACCCAAGTCATATTCTTATGCAGGGAGTCCATCTCAGATTGCATAGCCCTCTCCCAAGAGTGACTATCACCCCTGTGCATAGCCTCATCATAAGTGAGAGGCTCTCCTGAATCTTTAACCAGGGAATGATGCATTGAGGGCTCAAATCTATCAAGAGGACATCTATCTCTAGTAGACCGTCTCACTACAGACTCTACTGCATTTCTAACATCCTGTCCAACACCCTGGCTATGTGTACCAACTACTGTTGTAGGCTGTCCAACTGGCTGTGTAGGAGCATGTGGCTCCTCCTAGAATATAACCCTACGTATCTCTACCATCTTCTCAGGCTACCGATGAATCTTGTCTTCATGGAAGACTACATCATGGCTGCGGATGACTTTCCATGCATGCGGATCCCAGAGGCGGTAACCCATCTCGCTTGCATCTCCATAGCCAAGGAAAATGCATTTGACACTTTTAGGATTTAGCTTACTACGCTTGTCCTTAGGCACATGGCAGTATGCCTCACATCCAAAGACACGTAGATGTGCATAAAACGGAGGTTTTCCAGTCCATATCTCCTCTGCAACATGAAAATCCAAACCACTAGAAGGTGATCTATTTATGATATGCACAGTTGTACTGACTGCCTCAGCCCAAAAGCTCTATGGTAGGCCTACATGGCTAAGCATACTGCATACACTCTCCTGGATGGTTCTATTCATCCGCTCAACCAAACCATTTTGGGGTGGGGTATAGGGAGTGATCAATTGATGTTTAATACCCCTCTCGTCACATAGCTAGTCAAAGGCATGTGACACATATTCTCCCCCATTGTCTCAGTCCTAAGGCATTTCAGCCTATGTTGGTTCTCAACCAATCCAAGCCATCTTTGAAACATAGCCAAGACATCGGATTTAAGCTTAATGGGATAAGCCCAAACTTTATGCAAAAAATTGTCAATAATAAACGTCACAAAATACTCAACATCGAATAGACTGATAGGGCGTGGGCCCATAGACATCCGAATGTACCAATGCCAAGGGCTCACTCATGCATGTTCTACCACACTTCTTATGTGTATTCCTAGTCTATCTGCCATAAAGACAATGCTCACATGAATCAAAACATGCATAGTCAAGGGGCAGTAAGTATTGCAAACTAGAAAGCATTTTCATTCCCTTCAAGGACATATGGCTCAAACGGGCATGCCAAAGAGATACATGTGGGATGGAACCCACAGACAAAACATGGTCAATAGAGAGGACCCATAAACTCCAAGAGGATAGAGGTTGCTAGCCTTGGCACCTCTAACAAGCACAAGTCTGCCACGTGATCTTCTAGGCAGAATCCCCAAAAGAGACATGAAACCCAGCATCATCAAGTTGCCCTATAGACATAAGACTACATGTAAGCGCATGTATATGATGTACATCCTGTAACAAAAAAGTACTACCAATAGAGAACTACAACTATACATCCCATGCCAACAATAGCAAGTGACCTGTCATCACCCAAGCAAACTGAACCAGAGACAGCGCAATAGGAATGGAACCACCCACAGCATGGTGTAACATGAAATGAAGCATCAGAATCCAAAAGCTAGCATTGCGCATACATAGAGTGAATCTTGGTCAACGGCGTAGCATCACAAGAACTAACTGCTAGTATGTACTCCCCATCGGAGTCATCAATCTACATGACATTTATCTCCTCGATTTTCACACTAGATTTCATATGCACAATGCTACAATTAGAGGACTTTTCCTGTACTTTGTCTTTCCCCTTCTCTTTGCACTTCTCATTGCACAACTCATGACATTGTAGGCGTATATGATCCTTCTTGCTGCAATGATAATATGTCACATTAGCATTTCTCCCACGAGACTTGCTACGTGACTTAGACCTAGACTTCTGTGAGTCTCTACCATGGCCATTCACGTGGTCATTCTTTCCATAACCATCTACATCAGGCAAATTCAAAATAGTAGCAGGAGCACATAAGGCAGTGCGGAATACATCCCATGACTCACTCAGAGTCCCAAGCAAAAACAATGGAGTAATCTCATCTTTGAAGGTAATGCCCTATGAAGTCAAGTTATTGAGGATGGTATGGAAGTGGCTCAAATGAGCAAACATCATCATATTCTCCTTCATGCGCAGATCCATAAGTTGCTTCAGCCAATACATCTGACTTGCTGGACTTTTCTTGTCATAGAGGTTCTTGATCTTATCCCAAAGCTGCCAAGCACTTTGTGCTTCCTCAACAATGCACCTGTTCAGTGAGAGAAAAGATGAGGGTGGACTTGCATAACTCATCAAGCTCCATCCATCCATCATCAATCATAGTTTCAAGCTGCTCTCCATGCAACCTTAGTGGTTTTATCTGTGATTTCTGCACCAATACCTATCAAACTTGGCTCTTCCAATAGGCATAATTCGTACCATCAAGCTTAATGATATTGAAGATAGCATTGTTAGTGGAAGAAGGTGCCATACTACAGTCCAAAATAGTGCAGCCAGTTCAAAACTTCTTGTTGTTTTCTTCTGTAAACAGCCAAAATACCACCGAAACCAAGGCAAAATGGCGAGAAACGAGTATATAATGATGTTCCCCACCAAGTGCCATCAAAAGTACATAAAATCAAGATGATTCAACATGAAAAATAGATCACAGTCCATGCATAACTGCTTGTTGTAATAAATTACAATCAGGTACAATAAGAGCAAAATGAATGCACCTAGTCAACCACTGACTGTCAAAGCATAACCAGTATCAAGCATGCATAAATCAGCATATGACAGTCATACGGACATCGAGAAAACACCCAAGCATGTCAAATGAATCAATCAGTAAACTAGCACACCCCCTGTGTAATAGGGAAAAGTGTACACAACACTGGCAAGACCTAACATAAATAGATGTATGCTCAAGGAGTGCAAAGCCCATATTAGTCCAACTACATATATGAGGACCACGGCATATCAACCATGCAACATCCAAGTGAAGATCCCAGTCTCAAGTATCTGAATGCTCAAGTAGCATAAACCCACCTACTCTATGTCTGTCAAGCATATCAGGACTCTCCCATTGGCACAAAACCCATAAATGTCAAGCAAGAAATCTCGAACAAAGCATGTAAGAGTGCACCTATGACATGTGTCCAAGATCAAGCATCAATGTGACATTCCAAGCATGTAGGCCATGTAGCATCCATACATAGACATCAAGCACATCCAAACTGTAACTCTGGCAAGCCAAGAAATAGTCAAAGTAAGCTCCAAGCAATCAAATGTCAAGCCCAAGTAAGCCGCAATAGCACTCAACTCCAAGACAATGTATAGAGATGGCATAAGACAAGCATGTCAAGACTAGTTAGACATAAGTGAGGTACATGCCAAAGTACATCCAAAGATGGAGATTTAAGTGCTACAAAGTGGAGCTCAAGCTCAACCAATGATCCAAAGCAATATCAAGCTCAAAGTTGATCCCTGATGATCAATACATCAATGTATATATCCAAGACTTAGCCCGAATCCAATAGGCATATCCAAACATAAGCAAATGAGCTTTAGCCCTGAATATTCCAGTAGCAAATAAATATCTAAAACCAAGCAAACAGTGGCTCAATCCAAGCTCAAATCGATAGGCAAACCATAGGCATATTTTCCCATATGTATAGGCACCAATCGGGCATCAAATGACTATGTCACCTACGCATAAAATGTAATGACAAGGGGCTACCCTATTTTGGGCTACTTGTGGTCTGTATAAAACAATCAATGGCTAAGAAAATTCAACCCCAAAAGCATCTCACATTATAGGCATACATGCCCTTAGCATTTGGGGAGCATTTGGGACCAATCGGACAACCAATGCCAATGCCAAAGTGGTCCAAACCTAAAATGCTAATGTAGTACTATTGTGGGCTGCCTGTAAATTGTGTATAATAGTCCTAAACCTAAGGTAAATCACATCAATGCTCAATGTTAAGTCTCGAGATCAAATGCCAAGCATAAACCAAGTGTATAGTGCCCAAATGAGGTTGCCCATGACTGGGATGAGCTGTCCAAGGGCTACCATGAACTGGTGCAAATTCACATTGATTTGCTTGGGTTGCTGCTCACAATTTTGGGTTGGATCAGGGTGGTAGGAAGCTCAAGGGGGTGCCAAAGAAGGCACACAATAAGCCTCAAGTAGCCACAAGAGGTCTACGATGAGATATGAAGCACGGGATCTTCAATGGTGCTACCCTCTTTCTCTTCTCAGACCTATAGACTTGTGAACTCAATGAAACCCTGAAACAAATGAAGAAATACATTTGATGCAATGCCAATGCCTTGAGGGTGCCCAAAGGGGCCAAGTAGGTACTCGAGAAGCCGGGGAGTGATGGGAGATGGAGAGAGTGGGCTATGGTTGCCGGGAAGAAGACCCAATGAATGTAGGGATTTAATAGGAAGATAAAGATGCCATGAACCAAGTTTGAGTAGTCATGAATCCATGCTCTGATACCAGTTGAAAGGTGAGAAGGATTGAAGCTTGCTTGAAAGAGCTATGGCGTGAGAGCAAGAGCAAGAAAGACAGAGACACAAAATGGGAACTCCAACAGTCACAATGTGTGATCAAGCCTTCCTTTATTCAAACTGTCACTAAAACAATAAAGAATAGACGGTGATGGGCACCCGCCACCTGCAGTGTGCAGTGGCGGCAGTGTAGTAATACATGGGTGGCTAGGCGAAGGCGCCTTTATCCCCAACACATAGTGGGTAGCAAGTATTTAAGTTAAAAGCCTTTGTATTGAAGGCTTCCATGCTTCTCGAGTATGACATATACTTATGTGCATATTTGGCACTAATGTATAGGCTTGGATATGTCTATGGTGATATTTGAGGCTTCATTTTGAGCTACATTTGATGCTTTGGTACTATAGTCTTATGCTTCAAATACTTTGTCATTGATCTTACAGGCTTGAAAAATATATTGGGTTTTTTATGCTCTTACCTTATGCTTCATGTATCTTGGATGCAATGTACTTACTGTCTTGAGCTTGCGTGCTCATTTGGCACTCGACTTTTGTTCTAGTGGAAGCCGCTACTTGTCACTTGAATGTTACATAGAGCACTTGATATTTGCAATTGAGCTTGAGTGTCTTACAGTGACACAATGGGACTTATTGTGCCATATACATGCTCTCTTGACATGTATTAGATGTAGTTACACTATCGTGGGTTGATTTGATCTCTTTGCTTGGACGTGGCACTTATGTTTGTTAGTGGTATCTATATGCTTTTGGATTATGTTTTGAGCTTGCTCAATGGATTATGCATCTGGTAGTTCTCTTCATTTACCCTTGACACCTAACCTATGCATGATGCCTATGCCTATTGCATGTATGGTAATTAACACAGTGCAGTTGCGACCGTCTTTAGTGCCAGTTGTTCCTGGCTTCTTCATCTCGATTGCTCATAGTGGATTGTTGACCTATTGCTGTAGTTTATTATAGTAGCCTTTCATATCTAATCTACGTATTCTTTATGAGGGCAATTACTTGTACTGACAATTTCTTGACTGCAATTTGTGGACAGCTAACTATCTTGGCAATCTTTCTTGTTTGCAGCTTGATTTGGTAGTGGTCTTGGGGCTAATTTACAAGAAATTAAGGCATCCTATTTTTCCCTTTTATGCACTTGCTTGGTCTCATTATGGCTAGTGGTTCTTACGACAATGCTATCTTCAATATTGAAAATTTGGATGGGACCAAATATAGATATTAGAAGACATAGATATGGCATGTTTTATTGCAGAAATTGCAGGTTAGACTACTAAAAAATGAGAATGCCAAATCCAAGAACATAGATGCCAAGGATTGGGGTGAACTGGATGAGCTATGCAAGTTCATAATCATTTTATCACTCTCTAAGCAGGTTCACTACAATGTTGTGATTGACAATCTGAACACTGATTAAGAATCTTTATGGCAAGCAAAGTTCTACATCTCAAATGTATTGGTTGAAATAGTTTATGGATCTTCATATGAAGGAAGAGACTTCTATGTGTGCACATTTAAACGAGTTTCACTCCATCATTAGCCATTAGCTTTGTAGGAGATTTAGTTCAAGGATCCTTTGCATCCTTTATTTCTTCTTGGTACTCTACATGAGTCATGGAATACTTTTTGTATGGCTCTATGTGCTAACACCTCAAAGGATGACTGAAATTACAGGATGTTGAGAGTGCCCTCTTGATAGAAGAGATGAAGAGAGAGAATATGGATGCTTCTTGTATGTCACATGCATTGACTATGAGAAGCCGGCAAGACAAAAATGGCTATGGTAGAGACTCTCAAAGGTCTTAGTCTAGGACACATGGATAGTCTTGTAGTAAGTCCCATGTTTGTAAGTCAGCTCTTGCTTTGTCATTATTGTGGGAAAGTAGGTCATATTTGGCCATAATTGCATAAAATGTGCAAATACAAGTGCAAGGAGAAGAGTAAATAGAAAATGCAGGAGAAGAATCATCATCACAGTATTGTGCCTAAGCAAGTCTAGCATCAAGATTGAGAAGATTCATGTGGTGCAGCCTAATGTGTCTATTGATCTCATATTAGCAGCTTCTTCCTTAGATGCCTCACAATTAACTGATGCTTTATCAGGATATACTCAGTGTTGGTTTTGATAGATTCAGGACTTCTTTTCATGTGACCCCTCATAGAGAGTGGTTTCACTCCTATCGTAGTATGACTAGATTTATCTATTTGGGTAATGATATGGCATTGGAGATAGTTGATATTGGTGATGTCCAATTGTAGTTTGGGTCAGTCAAGCAATTAATATTGGTGATGTCTAGCTGCAGTTTGGGTCAAGTAAGCATGTTTCCTCTTCATGATGTACGTCATGTACCGACTCTCACAAAGAGCCTTATGTATGTTGGTACCTTGGATTGTGCTAGTTAGTTTGTCTCTTTTGGTAATTCCTCTTCATGAAAGATTACCCATGGGAATCTTGGTATTACACATGGTACTAAGTCTAGTACCCTCTATTCCTTACTTGTATCTAGATCAATTGACCATATTTTTGCTATGGCTAGAGTTCCACATATATCTCTTTGGCATTGTCGCCTTGAGTATATGTCTTTGAAAGGAATGAAAATACTTAACAAGTTTGTAGTATCTCTGTCCCTAGACTATAAGTGTTTTGAGTATTGCGATCATTGTTTATATGATAGGTAAACATGTAGTATATATAAGAAGTCTCTTGCATGAATGTCGAGAGTATAGGTATATGAACTCTCCTTATGCAGGAGTGGATAAGGGCAAGCATGTGTGAATGGTCCTAAAGGGAAGGGGAAACCCTAACCCTAGCCAGTTGGGGCTATATAAACAGCCCATGGGTCTACATCAAACTGATGAGTGAGAGTGACCCAAGTTGTACCGTCATGAGAAACTCAATAAGCAAGACTTGTTCTTGTACTTTTG
This sequence comes from Lygodium microphyllum, assembly GCF_053477565.2. Classification (NCBI taxonomy): domain Eukaryota; kingdom Viridiplantae; phylum Streptophyta; class Polypodiopsida; order Schizaeales; family Lygodiaceae; genus Lygodium; species Lygodium microphyllum. The sequence continues at coordinate 10,349,182 of NC_141161.1, read as the reverse complement.
AGCTCTTCTCTCCCTCTTGTGCACACTTCAATGTTGGCTTGCACTTTGGTTTTCCATAATGAAGGTCATGGGTGACTCTTTGGCTCTTGTTCATTTGGATATATATAGTCCCATGCCCTATCAATCACTAGGTGGTGTGAATTACTTTGTCACCTTCATTATTGATTACTCACATAAGGTTTGGCTTACCCTATTAAGTAAAAATTGGATGTCTTGTCTACCTTTCAACATTGGCTTGCTCTTGTTGAGAACGAATCTAGGTATAGGCTGAAATGCCTATGGTCAAATAATGGAGGTGATTATGTCTTGAAATCTTTTGAGCAATTTTGCAATGAGTGAAAACATCAATTGACAGCCTCCTGCATCCTTTCCTAGAGTTGTATTGCCGAATGCATAAATAGGATGACTCAGGAGAGAGAGTTTGCAATATGCTTAGCTAAGTAGGCTTATCACAACACTTTTGGGCTAAGGTAGTTACTACTAATGTACACTTGATTAATAAGTCTCCTTGCACTGCTATTAATTGCCAAGTTGCAAATGAAGTATGGTTGGAAAACCTCTATCATATGCTCATTTGTATGCCTTTGTTGTGAGGCATTCTACCATGTTCCCAAGGATAAGTAGTACAATAAGCTAGATCCTAAGTCCATGAAATGCATATTTCTTGGTTATGGGGATGTAGGTGAGATGGGCTATTGCCTATGGGACCTGTAAGCTTGTCAGGTTATATTGTGGCCATGATGCAGTTTACCATAAGGAAAAGATGCATAAATAGCATGAGTAGGTAGTTGAGTCATGCAGGGTGATCTTTGAGGAGGAGCATCCTGCTCTCGTATAGCCAACTAGAGAGCTTGCAATAGTTGATGCTTCCATGGATATGTTGTGCAAGATCAGCTTGTTTCGAGGCACTCTACTAGGGCTAACTGTGCGCTTTTTTATGCTCTCCATGGATTATGCTATGGTGACAGTTGTAGGTGAGTCTCTCTCTTATGATGAGGCCATGCACAGACATGATAGTCACTCGTGGAATAGGGCTATGCAGTCGGAGTTTGACTCCTTATAGACAAACCATATGTGAGATTGGTTTCTTTGCCTAATGGTAAGAAGGCATTACCATGCAAGTGGATATACAAGTTAAAAAGTATCCCTCAACACTCCAAGTCCACTTACAAGGCCAGATTGGTAGCTAGGGGTTTCAATCAAGAACATGGTGTTGACTTTGATAAAGTCTTTTCTCTAGTGGTCAAAATGACAACCCTACACTTGGTACTAGCATTGGTTGCTTAGCTAGTTCTAGACCTTTATCAAATGGATGCAAAGACTGGTTTTCTACATGGGTTGCATGATGAAATTTATATGTAGCAGTTAAGGGCTTTGGGGAAAAGGGCAGGGAACACCCAGTGTGTAAGCTGAGAAAGAGTCTTTATGGCCTTAAGCATGCACCTAGGGAATGGTACAATAAGTTTGATGCTTTTATGCATTCATAAGGATATAGTCGTAGTGCTATGGATCCATGTTTATACACAAAGAAAGCTCGTATTGGCAGCCTTATGATATTGGTACTCTATGTGGATAATATGCTTATTGTTGGGAGAGCTCATGATGAGCTAGATGCCTTGAAGACTCAACTCAAGAAGAGCTTTGAGACGAAGGACATGGGATAGGCCTTGCATATTCTTGGGATGTGCATCATGCGCGATCGCTCTAAGGCGCTCCTTTATTTGTCATAGAAGGAGTACATCCAAAAAGTTCTTGAGCGGTTTTATATGCAGGATGGTAAGCCTATTGGATGTCCTTTACTTTCTCATGTGAAAGTTAGTTAAGCCAATTATATGTAGTTAGACGAGTAGAGAGCTGAAATGGCCAAGATTCCTTATACATATGCAATGGGCAGTTTGATATATGCTATGATAGCTACTCATCATGACATAGCATTTGCTATGGGAATCATGGCATACGATATGGCTACACCTGGTAGACATCATTAGGATGCCATGAAGAGTATCATGAGGTATCTAAAGGGCATAATCAATATGTGCATATGTTATGGTAGCCAGGATACAAGAGTCGTAGGGTACATTGACTCTAATTATGCATGACATGCAAACAATAGGAAGTCCACCTTTAGCTATGTCTTTACTTTTGTTAGAAGTGTTGTTTCTTGGATGTCTAGGGTGTAGAAATGCACAGCCCTCTCTACATCGAGGTCGAGTATATTGTAGTTGCCAATGCTTGCAAGGAGGTCCTATGGTTAGGCCGTTTAGTGACAACATTTGTGTGACTGATGTGATCCCTACATTGCATTCAGATTGAGCACTATTCAATTAGCCAAGAATTCGGTCTTCCATGCGAAGATAAAGCACATTGAGGTGCCCTATCACTTCATCAGGAAGGTGGTAGAGGATAAGTCAGTTGAGCTTATCAAGATCTCAATTGACAAGAATCTTATAGATCAGTTTACTAAAAGTCTCTCAGCGGAATGTTTTGCCTTCTTTAGGAAGAAGATGGGCATATGATGAGATGGTGTATTTTCCTCATTCTTTTGTACTTTATGTACCTTTGTACTTTGTCACATTTTTTCTCATTCTCTCCTCACTAGGGACATATTTGCCTTTAAGTGGGATGTTGTTGGGGATAAAGGCGTCAGTGCCTAGCTACCTATATATTAGTTACACTAACAGTACCTGTACACCTATACATTGTAAGTGGTGAGCGTCAATTGCTGTTACTTCATTCTTTATTCTTTTAGTGACATTTGAATAAGGGAAGGCCGGTCACACATTGTGACTATTGGAGTTTCCACAACTTGTGTCTCTTGCTCCTTTTACCATAGCTCTTGCTTCTGCTCATGGGCTTTCACTCAGGGCTCACTTCCTTCATGAATCTCTTTATCTTGTGCTACAACTTTAGTTCTCAGGAATGTGCACTTACTTTACACACACACACAGAGTGAGTGTGTGAGAAGCTATTGGGAATGGTGGCATTGTTCACATTGCAAGAATGGGAATTTGCAACAATGCTAGCATTACATTTGCCAATTAGTACTTGAGGTTGTAGATACCATGGGTAGAAGGGGGTGCATAAGTTAATCGTAAAAATGTCTCATTACCATTACTATTCTATTTATAAGGGGTTGCAAAATGCCACACTCAATCATGAGAGATTGATGCTGTTGGGTCTAAGTGCACATGTAACCTCTCTCTCTCTCTCTCATGTGCACATGCATGCACCTTAATAATTTGATTTAAGGTCAAGATAAAGCTACCTTGTGATTGCAATTGTGTAAGGTGAGAAGGGATGCACCTTGACATTAAAACATAAAGAAGGTTCCAACCGATATAATGGAGTTAGACCAATGATTTTCTCTCTATCTCTCTTAAAATTCATTATCGTGTACCTTAGCATTGGAAAGGCCCATCGGTTTGTAGCGAGACTGCATTTTAATTTGAAGTTGTGGAACGTGACTGCCACGTCAGGTTTGTACCGGAGTAAGCGCGAATTGTGCGCGACATCAAGCCCGAAGACACTACTTTCTATCGAAAAAAATTTGAAAAGAGAGAGAGAGAGAGAGAGAGAGAGAGAGAGTGTGTGTGTGTGTGTGTGTGTGTGTCTCAGAGGGAGACTGAGATGGGAAGCTCGTCTACAGGCGGGAAGGAAGAAGGCCGCGCGGATGCTCCCGCCCGAGATGGTAGTGAGGAGAACAGCGACACGGGTCTCTTCTCGGAAGGAGAGAAAGTCCTCGCTTATCACGGTCCTCTCATCTACGAAGCTAAGGTCCCTTTCTCCACCATTACTCAGGCTTTTGCTGTATCTATTCTCACGTAGTAAGCAGGTATCAGAAGGTCATCCATAACCAAAGAGTAATGAAACCTAGCATCAGAGGATTATCCTTAACCAAACCTAGTAACGAAGTATAGGAAGATTATAAACAACCAAACAGTAATAGAACTTAGCATCAGAAGATTATCCATTACCAAACCTAGTAACGACGTATCAGAAGATTATCCACGATAAGCAGTACCAGGTACTCCCCAGTCTTAGCATCTTGTGGCAGTGGTGTAATCGACAGAATAGCCAAATACATTTGCAAAATCCTTCGGCTTATAAAGTTGGAGGCATTTCTGAATCTAATTATGTTTATTTGCCATTATATAATTAAATATGATCTAAATTAAACCTTGGTTTTTCATGAACACTGGCTATAGATTCACCACTTGGTTCTATTGAGTTAGCATGTTGCTTTACTATGGCATAGATGCCTAATTCTGTAAAGCATCCAAAGAAGAATTTCTGATGGGGCATGTGATTTTTGGTAAATGTGTAGGCATGCTGTTGACTATGTTTTTGCGAATTGAGAAAGCATTATAGTGAGTTCCAATCAAATTGACCTTTCCAAGGAGTAGTAGAATTATGAACCATCAGCTGATCTTGGACATCAAGCAATACAATGTGGCAACATATTCAGAACATCATACTTGCATATTCACGATACTTGATTGGATGACTCATTGCATATGTGAAGCATGCCTCTTGACACACACATGTTTTGCACATCTGTTCACATTGTTGTACACTCTTGGCTATGCTCATCTTGGTATCTTAGTGCCTTTGAGCTATGAGAGGATATGCAATACACTATGTGCCCACTCAGGGCAATTGGGACAGGAGAGAATGAGCTGTTTGGTTGGTCGGTGAGTTAGTAGTAATGTGGCAAGTAAGGGGAGTTGCATGTTCTAACAAAAAAAAAATAGAGGAATTGCATGTGGCAAAAGATTGGATGAGTTGCCAATTGGATTGAGTCCAATTGGTTGGTTGGCCAATCTTGTTCCCCTCATCAAAGGTCAACTCTTCCTCTTTACGCAATTATAGCCAATGAATATTATGTGCTTCCTTTTATTCCTTGGCGAGACTTCATATGGAGGCTAACACCAAGTGGTGCATGGACACGAGTTCAATTGCGAAGATGTGCATTTCCAAGTCAAATTTGGTAAGATTTCAACATATGATGTCTATGTTCTTGGAGATTGATTTGATGAAGATGGAAGCTCCTAGATAGCAATCATCAACTCCTAGCAGTAGAGGATGATTAAGGTGGGAGCCGCTATGAAGTTATACTGGGTTTTGCGTTGGAAAAACACAAAATGTACGACCACGACTAAAACACAATAACTCAAATAGTAATGCAATAAACACAAACCTTGAATAAAATTAAACTCAAAATGCAAAAACACAAACACAAATAGAGAGAGAAGAGAACTTTGGAGTGAATGAGTCAATGCTATATATGAACGAAAGAGTGTATAGAATGCTCAAGGATAGAGAAGTGAATGATGTTAGAGGGTGACGTTCACTGAAGATAGATTTTGGGCATATTAACTACTAGTTGGAGTTGAAAGAATGCTGAATAATGAAGGGTGGCAGGCTGGTCACCACAACATACTAGTCTAGAGGTTGAAGTCTGATAAACACAATAGTGTACTACCAGAGAAGGGCTGAAAACTGATCATCCAAGGTAGAGAATTGGCAAGCAATAGTAGGAGAGGTGTATGCCGATGTAGACGGCTTGTTGGATTGCAAAAACATAGGTATTGCAATAATCACTTGGTAGGAGAGATGATAGCAACTTGTTGCGTGGCTGCAAATTTTGAAAATCAGGTTGATTAGGTGTTATGATTGCAGTAGGTGGAGACCTCTAGATAGTAGGGCGATGGTTGAAAACAGGTTGGGATGGTGACGGGGGACTACAGTCGGCGATGGTTGGACAATAGATAGTATGTTGATGATGGCTGAAATCTGCATGGTAGAATAAGAAACTTGCACAAAGAGATGGGCTGAATGTTCGGCAGTTGTCTATTTGTATACGTAGAAGGATCCTCCCAAATTAGGGTTTTGCTTATGGAGTACAAATTCTCTATGATTACGTAATGTTTAATGAAACTTTTGGAAATTGATGTATTTTGGGACTATTTTAAATAGCTAATTAGTTTGTAATGTATTTTTAGCTCAACATCCCTCTCGTAGGTCTAAAACTTGGACCAGAAAGGGACTGGAGAAAAGCACAAGTCCATTTTCATGCCAAGTAGGGATGCTTTGGACAAGGAGATGCATAGAGAAGTGTGCTACATGATGAGAATGCACATACAAGTGCCACTTGGACAGTGTCCCTTGTGGGGAAATTGTTTAGTTGCCCAAGTGTTCTCTTACAAGATGATGATGATCAATGCAAAGGAAAGGTACAATAGGGAAGGAAGGCCGATATCAAAGACAAGCGTTGAATCTTGTAGAATACTAAGAAAGGGTAGGAACTCCCTCTTAAACTTGGATGTCGAAGGTGAAGGAGGAAGAAGAGTATGACGTTGGTCTTTGTGTGGTGCTAAGAAACACGATGATAGATAAAGATGAAGATGAAGCACCTTGACTAGAAGAGCAAGGTAGAAGTCATTGCCATGATAGCATCAAGAGATATTGTAAAATTCGCCTTAGAAGAGGAAGTTGCAATTCGCCTTAGGAGAGGAAGCTGCGATGTTGATAGAAGAGCAAATCTAAGATGAGGATGAAGTGTTGGAAAATGACAAATGATGCATGCTCTAGGAAGAGATGTCCTGAATCCCATAAGCACAGTGGTGCAGAATGCTACCTACCCAGCTACTATAAAGCATTGGACTTGACTATCACTTTCATATGTAATGAATGCAATATAATGATGCTTTGTATTTTTACTTAGTGTCTTTGTCAGTGTCAGTCCATTACACAAGATTGTCTTTATGAGTCTAAGCTTCCATCTTGGAACCTAATTCACTTGTGTAACAGTTGGTCTCTCTTTGTCTATGTCAACATGAGTCTTGTCTTCATCTTCCATCCTCCATGGTTGCTGCCATGCTCTAGATCTGTCCTTTTCATATGGTATCAGAGTCCAGTCGAGCGTGGCTTAGCTCCTCTCCATCTCTTCTCAGCTCAGTTTGAGTGTTGGATCCCATCTCCAACTTCATTTGCATCTCTACCTTCAGTGAAGCTTCCATAGCAGCCATAGTCAACCGTACCCTGTCAGCTTGAAGCTTTTATATCTCTCTCCACAGGCCAAAATTTTTGTCAGAAGTGGTGCAGCAGTGGCAGGCTCTAGTTTCCCATAAGAAACATAAGGAATAATAGCATAAAACTAATTGCCCTTTCTTAAAGGTATACTTTTTTACTTTTAAATCATGAAGTTGCTTGATCCAACGCGTAGCTACCTCCTGATGTAACAAACTCTGTAATTTGAGCTCATCGAGGTGTGCTAAAGTTGCAAAGTGCTCAAACAGTGCATCTTTGTTTCCCAAAGAATGGTTAATGTAAATCGTATAGTTGGTAACTTATCTCTAGGGGTAGTATGCACTCCTCGCCATAAACTAACTTAATGGGGTGTGGCCGGTAGTTCGCTTAAAGGTCGTATTATGAAAGAGATAACACAATAGAGATGAGAACTCAGATGTATGCTCGAGAAATGGAATCTATATACCAAGACATGAGACAGTACAATGTGAGTCACTGCTGTGGAGGCACTGGCACTTGCTCCCTCTTCCCAGAAATTGTCAAGTGATGAATGAATGTGGAGGAGGGAGGCTCACAATAAATAGGCCAAAATAAATGCCTAAAATATGACAGGTCGGCTAGCATTTAAACCTCAATAAACAATGGCAAATTAAATGCCTAAAATGTCTCTGTGCCCAGCCTATTGTATCACAAGTACAGACTCAACTATGAGCTGACTAATCTGCTAACAATTTCTTTGAACTTCCTTTTAGAGAAGTGTTTCCCTGTTTCCAGAGCTCCTCCTTGGCACCTCAATCATTGACATTGGGCAACTATAGCTTCAACATTGCCTCTTTTTAGAGTCGCTGCTATAACTGTGTCTGTGGATAGCAGCATCTACTTGACTTGGAGGCCTTGGATCTCCCAAACAAAGCAATATCTCCATACGATTTCTTCTGGGGATCTTTCCCTCAGCTTTAGGCGCAACTTCTTGCCACAACAGCTCATGACATTGAGCACTCTATGCTCCAGCATTTCCAGATTTCATGGTCACTGCCTTGAACTGCGCCAATCCTTGTAAGTACGATTAGATCTTCCTCCATGCGGCGCAATCTATCCTGCTGGTATAGGGCTTTTGAAGCCTACCTCATAGGCTACCTCCCCAACAATCTTTGTTCCAAATGATAGCTTGTACGATTTGCTACAGCCAAAAAAATCAGTCGCCTGTTCTTGCAAATCCTAATAAACACCATAGCCATTAACATTCAAGATTTCCTCTTCACTCCATTCTCAAATCCATTTGACCAAGCCAAGTACTGTTACTCAGATCTGCTGCTAAACTCAAGTCATTTACCAGCAAGGAGGAGACTTGAGTTGAAGGACAAGACAAGCATCAAGAATCACCATCAAGCAGGAAGAAGATTGAAGCTCAAGACTAGACATAGTATCTCTTGATACTACAGAGTGTGTCTTCACACTACCTTGCACTTGTGTCTCTTGACACATTGAAATACAACTCTTTTGCTGGTTAATTGAAGCTTATCAACATGGCAGAGCTTGAGAAAATAGCAAAGTTTAATGGAGAAGGTTTCCATGCCTGGAAGGAAAAGACCATGTATCACCTTATGAGGAAAGACCTCTAGGATCTCTTTGAAGATGATGAAGGTGATGTAGATGATGGGAAACAAGATTCAGAAAGCGGGATCCTTGCAATAGCTCCACCAAAAACCAAAGAATGGAAGAAGATGAATAACAAGGCACTAGGCATCATTGCCTGGGGACTAAGTGATGATGTGCTACATCATATCTCTGGCATTAGAGATGCTAGAACTGCTTTGGAGGAACTTAACAGGATGTTTGGTACCCAAGCAAAGAATTCAAAGGTAAAATTACTCATGCAATTTTATAAACCGGATATAAAAGATAGTGTTTCCACGACCATATACATTAACAAGTTCAAGAGCCTAAAAACCAAGCTTGCAAATCTTAAGAAGAATATGGATGAAGATGAAGCAATAGCCGTATTGCTTGCAAGTTTAAATAAGGATCCATATGAGAATCTTGTGTCCACTCTAAGTAATGTTCCAAGTCTCGCACTTAAAGATATTGAGCACTCTCTTCTTGATGAAGAGAACAAATAGAAGAACAAGAATGCAAAAGATGGTATCTCATCATCTAGGGAAAATCTCTTATACACCAAAGGAGCTACTGGACCCAAAGGAAGAGGTCGAGGATTCAACATTGGCAATAAAAGTCGGATGATATGTCATTATTGTGGTAAGACTAGCCGTATAGCTAGTGCATTTTTCCACAAGAAAAGAGCATAGCAGATGCAGAATGATCATCACTAGAACCAATTCATGAATGAAGAAGGAGAAGATGCTTCCACTACCATCAACTACTTTGCCAGATTGTTCTAAAAGAATTTTCATTGTATCTTTCATATATTTTTCCCTTATTGGTTTGCTCTATAAAAACCCTTACCAAAGATGTAAAATTTCAAGCATTGTACTTGACTATCACTTTCATATGGAATGAATACAATATTATGATGCTTTGTACTTTCACTTAGTGTCTTTGTCAGTGTCAGTCCATTACACAAGATTGTCTTTATAAGTCCAAGCTTCCATCTTGGAATCTAATTCAATTGTGTAACAGTTGGTCTCACTTTGTCTATGTTAACATGAGTCTTCATCTTCCATCCTCCATAGCTCCTGCCATGCTCTAGATTCACACTTTTCACATGAAGCACCCCGACTAGAAGAGCAAGGTAGAAGTTACTGCCATGATAGCATAAAGAGAGATGCTGCATGATCTGTCTTAGAAGGGGAAGCCTCCATGTTGGTAGAAGAGTAAATCTCCTAGGAAGATGAAACCACAAAAGGAATGGTATGCATCCCATGTCTTGATAGGAAGGACTGAGGCAAATCTGCATGTTAGTCTTGTAGTAAGCGAAATACAAAACCCTCCAAAAGAGATCAAAACTTGCAAAACAGAAATCATAGTGAGATGCGTCAAAGCAAAACAAAACAAAAAGTAAAGCTAAATGAAAAAAGTTGTGCAATGAGTATGTGTGTATGAGTGAATGTAGTGGAAGACAAAAGAAGGGAAACCTAAGGACAAAGTAACCTATGGGCTTGATGCATAAGCCTAAGGAATGGAGAGGTCTAGAGGATGCTAGCCTAGAGTATCCTAAGGTACCTAGAGAGATGCTAGTCTAAGGATGTTGTTGCCATTGCGTTCTACCATCAAAGAGTCTTTGCCAATGAAATGCATGATGAGGTGGAGGAGAGGTCCTAGATGGAGGTGCAAGGGGAGACCTTAGAATAGATGCAAAGAGTGCTATGGGCGAGAAGCCAGTAGACCAATTAACTAATCCTTCAGGGATATGGAAGATATGGGTTGCTAAGGCTGTCCTTGTGCCCACATGTCTAGTGGCAACTATACTAGACTTAGTAGATGGGGCAGCAGTAGGAGGCGTAGCCCCATTGGATTGTTTGGCAAGAGTGGAAGCGATTGCAATGGTTTGTTGTGGTTTCTTAGGTGAGAGACTCTAGGTCTTGGTAGGATACTTCTCGTCCTTATGGCTTGATCTCTGGCAATGTGTGCAAAACCTATTCTTTTTAGGGAGCTGCTACCATATGGGTTTAGTTTCTTTGGTTTTGTCTAAGGAAGAGGTGTCAAACTTGTTTTGAGTTGCCTTCACATCTTGTGAGTTGTTGCCACCTTTGATTTTCCCTTATGAAGAAGCAACAAACCAAACCCCTCTTTGAATAAGAATGTGGGGAGGACTTTTTGTGGACTTAATCATGTAGCCTCGCATAATGCAAGAATTGATATTCGAACTCATAGATGGTTGGCAATTGGGGCAATGAGATGATGTGTTGGATAAAGTGAAAATACTTTTTAGAAAGCTTGTCCAAAAAGAATGTAACTTGATTGTCATTTGACTTCGTTGAGCTAGTAGTAGCAAACTCAACGAGTAATCACTTATTTGTTAAGAGTGTAGCAAATGCGGAAGTGTATGGACAAGAGTGAAAGAAAATGAACATGAGAGAAAGGGAGAGAACGGAGACAGAAGAATACAGAAATCTATAGTAAATGAATGCTGAAATGAAGAGGGTAGATATACAAGGGTTGTAGATGTATCTCCTCAAGCTGGATCTCTCTTGTAGCACCTAGCAAAAAACCAGCTAACCCAATCAAAACCAGTCGACTACTACACAAAGGAATAAAATAATCGGGGATTAGTTGTGCAACTGCCATGTGGCATCATTGCATGCCTAACAAACCGCCCATACACCATGTTTGCTGAAAATGCCCACTGATTGACATGAATAATGAAATAATGCCATCTAAGAGGATCTCTGAGAGAATTGATTATACCAATGGTAACTTGAGAAATGCTAGTCCAAGGGATGAATAATCTCTAACATCCCCTCTCAGATCTTGGACATGGCATAAGGCTCGGGGATCTAGAGTGCTCTCGTAGAAGAAGCTGAGGAAGTGCCTTCGTAAACAAATTTGCAAGATTATCCTTCCTCTTGCTAATCACATCAATGGTCTCATCCAAGATCTTCTCCTGAACGAAATGGTATTGAATTCCAATGTGGTTCAACCTAGCATGAAACATTGGGCTCCATACCAAATCTCACATGTGGTAGAAGATGCCGCTCTATACTCCCCCTTTATGGAAGAAAGCGCAACAGTGGATGCTTCTTACTACTCCACGAGATAGCACTTGAACCCAAAGTAAAACAATATCTTTTTGTTGACCTCTGGTAGTCAACATCACGAGCCCAATTTGTCCAACTTGTAAGAACCAAAGTGGAATCTTAAGTACTTGTTGGATAATGAATACCAAGATGGGGTTCCCCCTTAGGAACTGCAAAATCCTCATAGCAGCCTACCAATGTGCCATCTTGGGTTCACTCATGAACTTGGCCAATAGGCGTACAGGAAAGCATAAATCAACTTGAGTGTTAAGAAGCGAAATCAAGGACCCCATCAATTGCCTGTAGTGGGTAGTATTCGTTGTTGGAGAATTTGGAGATCTTGGAGGTGACATAAGGCTAAGGGATTTGGAATACTTACAAAGAACGACTTGAAGAAGTGCTATAATAAACGAATCTACCACATTATTCTTTGAGCTTCTCATGAATGTAGTGATATTGGATCTCTATGTGCTTCATAGGAGCATGGAAAATAGGATTCCATACCAAGGCTATGCAACTCTCATTGCTCTCTCAAAACTATGCCAATGTTCTCTCAAAGATTATGTTTCTAATTTCCTTAAGAAAGAAAGATTTGTGGTGGATCTTATCCCTCTTTTCCAAGAGAAGGTAAAAAGAAAATTTCATAGTATATTTGAAGAGGCGATAGAAGCAACAGGGTCGCAAATTGAGGTTCGAAGCCCAAGTGTTTAGGGTAGAGTACTTATAATCACAAACCATACTTGCCCAACCTATTATCCAACCACCACCACCACCTACAATTTCCACGAATCTAGCCACAAGTTGGAACCATCAGAACGGAGGGTAGTGTATTCTCATGCTCTCATTATTCCATAGATGTAGAATAACATACAACAATAAGCACATGGTGATCGTTTCGGACTTTGAAATGACTGTCATAGATATAGTGATGCCACTTTTTAATAGCATGCAATATTGCTAACATCTCTTGCTCATAAACATGTAGTTGGCGTGCCTTGTTATCAAGCTTTTGATTGTCGTAAGCTATGACTCCATGATCTTGATATAAAACAGTCCCTACTTCTCTTCCACAAGCATCCGCACATATAATAAACTCCTTAGAGAAGTCCGGGAATGCAAGAATGGGTGTTGAAATTAGAAGAGATTTAGTAGCTCCTATTTGTGAACAACCAAGCTCCTCTGACAACCTCCAAAGCCAAACGGTCTCAAGTGGTAGTACAAGCCGCTTGGTACTCAGCCTTTGTAGATGAAAGGGCAATTGTAGGTTGCTTTTTGTTGCTTCAAGAAGTCGCACGTAGACCTAGAAGAAAACAATAGCATGGAGTCAATCTCCTTTGATCAATATCTGTAGCCCTAACACCAAAGTCAAACCATTTGTACTTGTGGTCACTTACGAAGATGAAATCGTCCATATAGAGCACTAACATTGTGTGCCCTCTAGTTTGCATGTGGATATACAAATGTGGATTAGATGTAGATCTTTGATACCCTAACTTGTTTTGAAGGAATGAGTCTATCTTCTCATTCCAAGCATGAGGAGTTTGTTTGAGGCCATAGAGGGCCTTCTTTAATGTGTATACCTTACCATCTAAGGAAGAAAAGCCAGGAGGTTGCTCTACATGTAACTTTCTCTTTAAGTTGCCATTCAAGAACACAGACTTGATATCCAACTAGTAAATCGGCTGTTGCCTATGGTTGGCAAGAGCAAGTATTGTCCAAATGGTGGCCATACGAGCTATGGGTGCAAAAGTATCACGGAAGTCAACACTTGGTCTCTATGCAAACCGCTTGGCAACCAACTATACCTTGTGCTTGTTGAGTTTGCCATCATTGAGATACTTGGTCTTAAAGACACACTCAACTCCAATCACATTGCGATGAGCAAGTCGAGGCATGCGATACCAAGTGCCATTATGCTCAATAGACTCCAACTCCCAGTCCATGGCCTTTCGCCAATGATTAGATTGCAGCTTTGTATTTTGCATGGCACAGGTCATCACAAACAAGCTCGATGGAATGTGCATGGTCCTTCGAGATTGCCATGGGCTATCTTGTGACTACCGCTCCTTGAGAAGTTGAGCAAAAAATGTATCATTACTTAATTAGCTCTTAATTACAGCCCCAAAACTCAAATTTACCAAACATTCATTGAAAAGAAACGCGATTCTAGAGAGAGTATGTGTCCTATAAGCCAAACCCTAATTAGGGAGAAATCATCCATCTATAAATAGATAGGCTGCCCACTACTTAGCCTCAATCTTGTTTTTGCAGCTTGTAGGCGCATTCTTATTGTTGTCCATATCCCATTCATGGAGGATATCTTAGGCGGAGTTGCTCCCCAACCAACCATCTCCAACATTTGGCGATAGTTTCGAGCCTGCCCACATCAGTCGATTGACTGTGTTTTGTAGCTGTCCACCTTCTCTAGCTTGTTCTCACTACTCAAATCAACACCTTGATTGGTTGCGTTTATTGTTGCGGGAGTCTATCTAGCTTGCTGCTTGCATTTGATCATTAGGAGCAGTCACCTGCTGATGGTGATACGATCTATTGCTGTATTTTGCTGTGTGGCCTTGCGGTACAGTTGCCACATCATCATCCATTACTGTGTTTTGATGCTTGGGCTGTCGCTTGCTCTTCTTTGACGGAATTCCATTGTTTGCTTCTTGTTAGTCCACTAATTCAGCCTTCCTGAGTTGCGTTGCTACACGACTCGTGTTTCGAGATGTGTTAAGAGTATGACATACTCTTTTGCTCATACTCTTTGCCTTGGTCCTCGGGACACGGGAGTTCAGGGGGCAGTTTTCACATTGCATAGTGTGTTTGTTGCATTGAGCATTGTGCTGATTGATTCACTATTAGATTTTGTCATCTTTTGTGTTCTTTGTCTTTGTCTTAACCCTAATTCTAATTGTGTTTTTTTATTAGTTTGTGCGTTTGTTGTAGGATTGTATTTGTATTTTGTAGACGAGCAGTTCTTTACAAAAGCACCTTAATCCCTATATCAGGGAGTGTCTCATGAGCCTAATAAGGAGAAGGTCGATACTCCCCTCATTGCTTTGTCTCTGTTGAAGCCTCTGGAACATCCACCAATGAGGAATATAATGGAGAAGCAATCTCCTCTTTTGGAAGTGGACCCTCAAGAGGCATAAGCTCAATAGGAACATGCTTAGATTCCCAACTATCACTTGGATCTCCAAGAATAGGTTGCTCCTCAATCCTCTCTAGAGAGTTGGAAACTCCATGAACCACACATCTCAGCTTGTACAAATATCTTGTGAGATGGGATCATAAATCCTTTATTCTTGTGATTGAGAGTTTAGCCAACAAACACCTACTTTTTGGAAGCCAGCTTAAACTTATCTCTTTGCTTCTTTGGAATGTACATGTAGGCATTACATCCAAACACCTTGAAATAGGAAATATCTAGCTTTAGTTCAAAATACGGCTCGAAAGGAGTCATACCAGCAACATTAGATGTGGGTGATTGATTTAGGATATAGATTGTGATGGCCATTGCGTTGGCCCAAAGACATTGAGGTGTTTGGTGATGCTCCATCATAGTCTAAGCCATCTTGATTACGCTCTTGTTCTTCCACTCCAAAATACCATTCTCTAGAGGAAGTTCTAGTAGACTTTCGATGAATCCCTTGATTTGCACAGAACCAGGCTAATTCATTGGATATAGACTCTCCATCTTTGTTGAATCTCACTGTCTTAAGCTTTTGCCTAAGCATTTTTCTTAAAAATGAGCCAATCCCTAAAGTGTGACAAAGCTTTTGATTTTAGTGCCATAAAATATGCCCATGTCATTTTTGCTATAATAATCCACAATCAACATAAAGTAAAGACTCTCCTTGAGAAACTTTGTCATCATCAGTCCACATGATCTATAGAAACAAGCTTCAAGGGCTCCTTTGCATGTCTTGAAGCCTTGCTAGGAATTGCATCTTTATGTTGTTTACAATGGATGCAATATACACATGGTGGATGGTTGGTGTTGAGATAAAATTGCATTAGCTTGACTAAAATAGTCCCAAAGCTCACTTAATTAATAAAGAAACATTTTTATTTTGAAAATAAATGTGATCCTAGAGAGTGACAATGATGATGCTTTTAGATTTTATTTCAAGCATTTTGTATTATATGTTTATTTGCACTGTCAAGATGACATGATTATAAAAGGGCTATTGGGCAAGTGAACAATTTTCTTGCAAGGGCCTTGTCCAATGGCAGTGTTGCATCCCATTTTGCATGAGTATGCAATATTGCATCCTCCTTTGCATTACCCTAGACATTGCAGCTATGCGTATTTATTCCTTTTCAATCACCCTTGGAGTGGTTGACTCTGGATCCACTATACTTGTGGCATAGTACCTAGCAATCTCCAAGGACAGTTTTTTTTTCCTATGCTTGTATGTTGGCTTTGCTTATCTTGCTTGCTTTCACGTGCTATTGTTGGTATCTCCATATATTCTCCATATGATAGGCACACACACAAGTACCCTTCGGAATCCCTAGGCACTTATCCTAGCAGTGTGTGAGATTGTTTTGTTTGTTTTATGAAGGTAGTGGGGCTATCCATCCTTATTTCGTGTACTTCGGGGCGTAGTGACTCAATGGGATAAACATTGATTTGCAATCCTCACTTGTGGACAAACTAAAAAAAAGTCTTCGAAACTATAAAAAAACAACAAAAGTCCATTGTTGATTCCATCTGCCTTTATAGGACTTTGTGGGCCCTTGGGTAGTTGATGAGCACCCTTGGTCCAATGCCATCACTTGGGCTCCAAATAACCATCGTCTTTGATGTCTTGATAAGTCATTGGGCAACTGATGTGCATCCTTTGCTTATTGCCCTGGTTGCTTTGGGATGGCACGCCTTGGGGTAAAAAAAACTAAACAAAGGGCTTTTTTCTCAAGGCTCAATTTTGGGCATAGTAACAAGGAACGACTGTCTCGAGGCCTCAGAAGGTAAGAACGCCGTCTCGAATGGATGGGCCGAATGGGGACTCCAAAATGGGACGGGGACATCCCTTGTCCCGTCCCCAACAACCGTCCCTCTGTTCCTGGCAGTTGTCCCCTTGTCCTTTCCGTCCCCTACCCCGTCCCCTTGTCATGTCCCCTGTTAGATGACGTTTTTAACATGTTTTTTTTGTGGGAATAGGTGTCTTTTAGGGGGTGGTTTTTTTGTATGTTCTTTGGTAGTATACATTCACCCATACACACAATAACATGGGATACACCACATCACATGCATACATTTTCAAATGCTATTTATGTATGCCATTCCCTTCCGTGCTCCACTCCCCGTCCTCGTTCCTTGCTTTTAGCCGTCCCCCGTCCTTGTCCCCGTTTCCATTTTCGTTCCTCTTTCCATGTTAGTATGGTTTTGGGCTGGAGAGGAGAGACATGCTTAATTAATAAAGAAACATTTTTATTTTAAAAATAAACGCGATCTAGAAAATTATTGTGTCCCACATACAAAACCCTATTTTGGATGGTCTAAACTTTTTACAAATAGGTATGCAGCCAACCACTCTCCCTCAATCTCGTTTTTTTAGGTTTTAGGAGCCATATCTCTGTTGCCCATACCCCGTTCGCAAAGAATGTTGCAGTCAGAGCTTCCCATTGCTGTTTGCTACCATCTGGCACCTGATTTCAGTTTCCGACTCCACCTTTGGGTTGTTGCTTGCACACTGTGTTTGCTGGTGATGCCATCATCTTGAGCCCTCGCCATTAGTCGTGATCACCCAAAATCTACGTTTGCTAAGTTTCTCTCTTCTCTAGCTATCACATACACTTCTTGCATGATTGTCTACTATTTCCTGCTGTCGTCTACATTTCTTGCACAATTGTCTACTATTTCCAGCTGTCGCTCAATTTTTTTCTCTTCTCAAGCACTTGCATTTTTGGTCTCTCTCTCTCCCCTCACTGCTTGTTTGCATTAGGGCTAGCCTCTTTGTCTATTTTTGTTGTTGTTTGACACACAGAGATGGCCTTGTTGCGTTTCGGGATCCGTTCGAAGTATGACACTCTCCAACTCTTAACCTTTGCCTTGATGCCAGAGATACGAGAGTTCGAGGTTTAATATTCACTGCATAGTGTGCTTGCTGCATGAGCATTGTATATTCGGTACTCATTCACTTCATTGTTCATTGTGTTTACTGTCTTTGAGTTACCCAAACCCTAACTATGTTTTGTGTTATCAGTTTGTGCTTTATCATATGCATGGTAACTATGAAATGCGTTTTAGTAGGCATGAAATGTGAAACATGTTTCACTAATGAAACGCTTCGGTATGCAATGTTTCACGTATTTGTTTCATTCTAAGGGAAAAAAGCAATTTCTATCAAAAACTTGCTAAATATATATACTTTGGATGCTTTATTTTGCCGTTTCATGTGGCGTTTCACTTAGCACCTACCCAAGGGTGAAATGTTTCGTGCTGAAACGCAATGTTTCGGGCATGAATCATTTCAAGGGTGAAATGTTTTGCGGTTACCTTGGTCATATGATTGGTTTTGTGTTTTCTGCGTTTAGAGCATTTCTTCATAGATGGTGTTAGCGATCTAGGGAGGTTGTGTGAGTCTGAGTTATGCTAGGCATGGCTAGGCATTTTAGGGATTTTATTGTGACATTTATGATGCCTATTGGTGCATTTTATGTTGGCTGACTAGTGTTAAATGCTGGCTGACCTGCTTCGCTGTTCATCAGTATATTTGGCTGATCAGCTAGCAGCTATTCACAATGTGGTTGGGCTTGTAGATGCAGTGATCATAACATAGGAAAGAGTAGGTCGAGTGAGCTCAACATGAAGCAGCAGTGTTTGTGTGACCTCTTTTTATCGCAGCAGGACTCAATGGTCCACTGGCCCATTGGAGCAGATATATATACCTCGTCTGCAGAATGGATTCTGGGATTCAGAAGTGCTATTGCAATGCCCGTTTGCAATATTTTTCACGTTTATTTGGAGGCATTGGCACATCATGTACAGGTCTTATACTGTCAATCAAGTGTGTTGAGCTACCTCATTTATGACTTTTAGTCCTTCATATCGCTGTTATTGTTGAAAATTTATATTACTGATGACTGGTTGTGGAGTGTTTAAAACACTGCTGAAAGTATGTTTACCTTCTCATACCTCTTGCTTGCTAGGATTTGGGCTGTCATTGAATTGCTATGTTTGAATTATATTAACAATTTTCACTGGCTTGTATAGATTTGATTCTGGCATGTTTGCAGTATAATTTTATGTATGTTGTCTTCAACACTCTGTTGAGTTGCATTGCATGCATATTTGGAGATTATGAAGTACAATGATAGAGCACTCATGAAGTATGATGGTAGAACACTCCTTATAAAATCATTTACGTACAACGATTTGACAGGAAGAAATGCACACATATTCTTGAAGAATTTAATTTCTGGTAGTAGTATGAGAAATGAGGGCTTTCTGTTAACTTATCTGAAAGTTTTTATTGTCATGCACAGATTCAAAGGGCTGAACTCCGCAAGAAAGAGTGGAAATATTTCGTTCATTATCTGGTAAGCTTAAGAATTTCTCTGGGCACCATGCTTTCTCCGTGTGCTGCTCAAAATTGGGGAATTAGCTGTGCAGTGAAAAGTTCACATTGCATTTTTGCATTGTAGGATATTCTGTTGGAACTAGCTTTGGAATTTTAATTGACACATCTTTTGAGAGTCCATAGCAACATGCATGTTGAATATTTTAGTGGCATAATAATGATATTTGTTTGGCAATCCAGGAATTTATGGATATGCTAGGTAGTTTGACTACTAAGTTGTGGTGTTTCACACAGTGTCACATGCTTTGGGTAGGTGTGCCTGTGCTCACAGTGCAATGCTATGTTGAATCTGTATCTACCTTCCATAGCCCTCACAATGCATATACACATGCAGACCTAAGGTAGCAGTTACTAGATGTTTATAAACACAAATAGTTTTTTGTAGGTTGGTGTATACACTGGTCCGCACTCAGGCTGCAAGGCGTAATTTTTGGGCAGATTCTTATTGGATTTGCTGTGCCCTAAACCAGATTGCAAGCCTTATGGAAGTATGAATCTACTGTAATAGGTTGCTTAATTTGGCATGCATAGTGGAGCAAAAAATATATGTCATGGATAATCATGAGGGTGATAAGCATGTAACCCTCCGTAATGTTTTTACTTGTGTTCATGTGTCACATGTGTATGACTCTGAAAGTACATTTGGGAGGATGAATCATATGTGGGTCTGATTTTCTGGACAATCTCAACAAAGATTTGTTGAATGGACTGATGATAATTTATAGTCTTAAATAATAAGAAGCTATGCAGAAAAAGGTGCTCTTTGTTCTATTGATTGCCCATTTTCCTGCCCTAAAAACCACATGCCAATCACTGCCAAGTATGACTGTGCCATACATATGTGCATGATATGCAAAGTATTTATCAATCATAGAGGTTGGTTCCAATTGGGCAGTTGATGCAAGTTGGAATTGTTTTTGTTGGAGCAGGAATATTTTGGCAATCGACAGGTCTAATGTCTTTCTTTTGAAAACTCAATAGACTTATTGTTACGAAACTAAGTAGCAAAACCATTTCTAAATTTGTGATAGCATAGATTCATAGTCCCATATAGAGAAGAGAGAATGCCATTGAAAGTGACATAACCACCTCTGATGCCTTTGGTTTGCACATCAGCAATGCACCAATTGTTTCTCCATTGTCAATAGCACATGACTTTTATGAGGTCTCTTGGTTTGATCAAATACTTTTGATTGATGAAATGTGGTGAATCCTTGGTGCTCCCTATCAACCATGACTCCGGAATGTGGTGAAAAAAGCTCTCAAAAGGCTTGTAGAATGGCAAGGCCTAGGATCGTGAGGGACTAGTGGTTAAGCTTTTCTCAAATAATTATTCTAATGTCCAAAAAAATAATTCCACTAGCTAGTAATTAAATTGGCTAGGCCGATTTTTCTTTCACATATCCGTGAGTAGTTATTAGCCCTTAGACTAGTATTTATTAATTAATTAGTGCCTAGTATCTAATGTCACCATTGACATTAGTGGCCAATAAATTGATTTAGGCCAAAATCTAACACCGGGGTACCACCTAGTACTCGTCAAATATAACTTATTATAACTTTTACCTTTGGCATTAACTGATATCTCAAGCTTTGGGGTCCCATACTATGAAACAATTAACTTGTATCTCATATGTGCAAGTTATATTAGCACATTTGATTAACAGTAGTGGCTAGTAAGTTGGTCTAGGCCAAAATCTATCTCCATGTAGCATGTAGTACATGTCAAATATAACTTATTATAGCTTTTGCCTTTGGTACAACTTGATATCTCGGGGTCCTAGGTCCCATACTGTGAAAAAATTAACTTGTGCCTCACATGTGCAAGTCATATCAATACATTCGATTAACTTTTAATTAAATGCTAGGGTGCTATTATTTGGCGAAGCTCGTGATCGAGGCTCTAGACTGTGCTATAGCCCATGATGCCTCCAAGCTTTTTGCTAATGAGAAAGTCGATTTGATGAAAATGTAGATACATTGGGATAAATTGAATGCTCGTATCTGCTCTTTCCTCTTTCTCTCTTGCACTTCAGTTGTTATTGCCCATATTGAGCACTTGACTATGGCTCAAGAGATATGACTGGAGTTGGATCAAATGTACAATCGGATGATCGTTATGAAGTGGGTGTCTCTAGAGACTCAGATGTGGACTTTGAGTCCCAACAAGTCTTCTATGCAGGAGTATGTCAATAAGCTTCGACAATTGCTACAGATGTAGGTCTAGAACACAGGGAAGGTGGTTACCTCAAAGGAGATGGCGATAACTCTTCTTTCACAGTTAGTGCCCTGATTTAGTGCATTTTATTCCACCTTAATTGCTTCAGGGTGGACAATAATCCTTAAGAGGGAGCTGGTTCTGATGGTCTTCGATCAAGAGAAATAACACAAAGAACGCTCCCAAGTTGGAGGCATTGACAGGTCAATCTTTTCAATAGAAGAGAAAAAACAAGAAGAAGAAGAAGGAGGATGAGAAGACCAAGCAAGATAAAGCCAAGGAGTCTACTTGTCACATCCATAGGTTCCAAGAAACCCGTTTCATGAAACTCATTTCATATCTTGGCGTTTCAGAAACCTATGAAACATTTAAACTTCTGAACAATCCCTACCCTAAAAAAGGTGTTTGAACTTTTGTAATCAACATTTGTCATGGATTCATTTGACACCTTGACATGGGCATTGAGATTGATTGCAAAATTTTGCTTGAGTTGTTGCCTATCCTCCAGACTATTGCGTTTTGGTGACCAACGTGCTGCCATTCACTATTTAACACTCCTATACTCCGATTGGTGGTCACAGACTTGGGATCCGTCTCCGGTGGACCTCACACTCCGACATTGCTTTGCCCTTGAGCATACTGTACACTCTTACATTCATTTACAACATTCATTCACTTTAGAGTTGTGTTCTTTCTCTCCCTTCTTCTGTTTGTGTTTGAGTTTTGAGTTTTGCGTTCAGGGTTTGAGTTTTTGAGTTTTGCATTTTGGGTTTTTGTTTTGCCCTTTGTGTTTGCGTCTGTCTCTTTGTGTTTTTGTCGTGGTCGTACACTCTGTGTCTCCTTAGTGCAAACCCTAGCAGTTTTCTTCACATGGTATCAGAGCTGGTGCTCTTGTAAAGAGTATCGTGTGGATATTATGGAGAGCTAGTCTTTGTGCAAGGCTCACAATACGACTCGTAAACGAATCACAATGTCCCAGACACCTTCTCCAATTTCTATGATGTCTTATTAGGCTTCTCCATCATTGAAGGCCTTGAGACGGCATTATGGACTCGGTGAGGAAGACGACGCTCTACCTTCACTAGATTTCACTAACATGACAGAGGAGGACTTTGAGGAGTACTATCGCAACAAGTACGGTGATGTTTACACCTCTCTTACTAGTTTTGCTACCACATTCGGACTGGTTGGTGAGGCTGGCCACCTCTCCGATCATGGAGGACATATGGCATTCGGAACGTCTGGCGATCCATCTTTATCATCTTAGCCAGGTCCAATGTCAGGTTTGTACAATTCTTTTATGTTGCATGAATCAAAACCCTCGCTGTTTCTTCTTTTGAGGTACAGGATCTGGATGGCTTTGTGTATGTAAACTTCAATAGAGGGGGATCACGAAGCAAGACGAAATTCAGGTATATCTATAGCTTCTGTTTCATCTGAGCATATCACACACACTTCTCACTTCCCTCCCATCCCACCCTCTTCTATATCACCCCTTGATCAGCTCTCATCATCTTTCCAAAACCTTGGATTACACTCCACATCTGCATTACACACCCTAGGGGTTGGATCTTCCATCTCCGCTCCTAACAACTTTTCCTTTTCCACCCCACTCTCTACCTCTTTGTACCCTGGTACTTCGTCAGGGGGAATGCCACCCTTTAACACAGTGCCTCTCACCTTTTAGCAAATGAGCACACCCATAACTCCTGGGTCGACTATGATGTGCATTCCCCTCACTATTCCCAGCTTCACATCTCACATGACCACTCATACGCAGGGGTTTCCATCCTCAGCTTATGGTGTGTCTTCACCCTCTCCTTGGGTTAGACCTATGCAGGGATTCCCATTTTCTGCTCCTTGTGTCTCCATTTCACCACCTTGGGTTCCTCATGTGGCTACCATGCCCATGCCTAGTTAGCCCATTCCTGCCTATGGATCCATCTTGCACACTATCGCATGCTTGGTGGGAACTCTGGGATCCATTCGCAAGTTTACTCCACTCCCCCATCCTACACCTACTACACTTTTTCACACTATCCATCTCCGAGCACTACCACTCCTGTTGCAACGGCAAGAATGCCTTCGCGGACAAGACACGTTTTAACGGGTCGAATTTCACCACTTGGTCTAATTTCATGCAACAAGTGCTTGAGTCTCAGGGTCTTTGGGACCTCATCATTGGTCTAGAGGCTATGTCGGACCCTCGACTAGCTCACCCTGACTACATTTGTCACAATGGAGAGCCGGTAATGCCATAGCCAATGTTGAGCTGATGCAGGGACTGCTTCCTGAGTTACACTCTCAGTTGCAGCACTTCCCGCTCGCGTTAGAGTGTTGGAGTCACCTTCTCGATCGCTATGCGGCTCGTGATCGTACTTGGCGCATCAATCTCGACTTTGAGCTTCAAGAGTTGTCTGTTAAGGAAGGGGATCATTTGAAAGTCAAGCTTGCTGAATATAGGCGGTTACTTGTTGAGTTCGCCACTACTAGCTCTCCAAAGTCAGATGATGATCAGGTTACATTCTTCTTGAATAAGTTGTCCGAAAAGTACTTCAATTTTATTCAACACATCATCTACCAATCTAGATTGCTAACCTTCTACGAGTTGGAGTGCCAGTTTTTGCGTTACGCAAGGTTGCATGATCAAGTCCACAAGAAATCCTCATCCCAGCCTTATTCAGAGCAGAGGGGGTTGGTTGCCTTTTCTTGAGGAGGAAAAACCACCAGTGGCAAGAACTCGCCAGATGCGAAGGCAAACCAATCCAAGGGTGACTCCTCTTCCTTAGATGGAACCACAGAATCTAGACCTATTTGGCAACAACTCCCTAAGAAAAACCGGTTTTGCACACACTGCCAGAGAGCAAGCCATGTGGACGAGGAGTGTCGCTCCAAGGCCCAAGGTCTTCCACCTAAAAAGCCTTAGCAGGCCATTGGACAGTCCAGTGGGGCTACACCTTTTGCTCTTGCTTCATCTGCTCCTTCAGCACCCGTTGTTGCTACTGGACATGTGGCTCGAGTACAGCCTCAGCAGTCCATCTCTTTCACTATCCCTAAGGGATTGGCTGATTGGTCTGTAGGTTTTGAACGCGTTGCACTTCATGCATCTATCTTACCTTTCTCCCCACCTCGTCAAGCGTTCCCTTGGCAGCGCCCTGCTATTGGACGTACGCGGTGGTGGCCACTTTCTTAGACTAGCATGTCTCTAGGTCCTCTCGGATACCCTAGGTCAATCTAGCATTCATTTTTCACACTCTTAGAGTCGGGCCCATAGGTTTCATTGTCCTTCGCTTTTTCATTCTTTTGTCTTTTGCTGTATTTATTGACACATATACACATTCATTGCATTTCTTTTGAGTTAGATTTTCTTTCTTTTATGTTTTGCTTTGGAGCATCTTACCACTAACCTCTATGTTTGTAGATTCTCATCTCTTTTGTAGGGTTTTGTCTTTCAGTGTAGGGCGAACTTGCAGATTACTTTGGTTCTACTTGGGCTAGAGACGTGGAGATGCGTACCATTCCTTTCATGGTTTCATCATCCTAGGAGTGCTTGCTCTTCTTCCAGCATGGCGGTTTTCCCTCCCGAGGCGGATTGTGCAGCATCTCTCTCAATGCTATCTTGGCGGTGACTTCTACCTTGCTCTTCTGGCGGGGTGCTTTATCCACTTCATCCCCTTCCTCTTCTTTCATTCCTTATGGTTCTCGGTAGCATACAAAGACTGACATCAGGCTCCTTCTTCTTCGGCATCTATATCTAGGTTGAGAGGGGGATTTTTATCCTCCTTGGTATTCTACAGGCTTCAGCACTTTGTCTTCGACATCGGCTTCTCCCCCCTATTATACCTTACTCTTTGCATTGCATGATTTCATCATCTTTGTACTAGGGCGCTTAGACAAGTGAATAATTTCTCCACGAGGGGCACTGCATGTAGCATAATTTGCATCCCATTGTGTAGAGCACCACTTGAGCGGATCCTAAGCTGTTTTCACTAGCGACTGTTGTTACCACACCACCATCCTCCTTTATCACATGGATACCTCATCACCTATGTTCCCTTGTCATTGACATCTTGAGTGGATGGGTAAGCTTGTATTGTTTTGTGATGTGTTGGGTGTACCCTTTCTACTCCTGTCTTTTAGGTCACTATTACTCAATCGGCCGTATCCCATAAAATTTACCTCACTTATTCACAAAAAAAAAGAGGAAAAGTTCAATGTAGTTCCATCCGCCTTTGTAGGGCTTGGTAGGCTACTGGGCAGCCAACGTGCACCCTTTGTCCAATGCTCTGTCCTCTTTGGGGTGACTACTTGGATTCCCTTGGTAGGTAACCATCGCCTTTGTAGTCTTGGTAGGCCAATGGATAGTCGACGTGCACCCTTTGTCTGATGCCCTGGCTGCTTTGGGATGGGACGCCTTGGGGTCCATAAACATCACAGTGGTTAGCCTAACCTTTCGGCTCCGTTTTGGGCCTGAGAGGGGGTGTTGAGCTAAAACATACATTGCTTGCTGATTAACCTAAAACCCTAAAACGAGGAGTGATTCGAGAGAGTTCAGTGGAAACCCTAAAACGGGGAGCGGTTCGAGAGAGTTTAGTGAAAACCCTATTTTTTGGGGCGCCCTTCCATATCTATAAATAGACAGGCAGCTCCCATTCAACCTTATTCCGTCTGTGCAGGTTTCTCACTCCACGTGCAGATTTCAGCCATCAGTCTCCTCCCACGTGGTTGTCCAACCCTCGAGACTATTGCTACGATCTGATAATCCAGTCATCGCCAGCCACATCAGACATTGTTTCAGCCTGATGTTTATAGCAAATTGTGCATAGTTTCCAGCCTCCGATGGTACACTGCTGCGTTTACTAATTTCCAGCCTCTAGATTGCTGTGTTTTGGTGACTAGCCTGCTGTCATTCACTATTCAACACTTCTACACTCCGACTGGTGGTCATAGACTTGGGATCCGTCTCCGGTGGACGTCACACTTCGACATTGCTCTGTCCTTGAGCACACTGTACACTCTTACATTCATTTACAACATTCATTCACTTTAGAGTTGTGTTCTCTCTCTCCCTTCTTCTATTTGTGTTTGAGTTTTTGTGTTTGAGTTTTGAGTTTTGCGTTTAGGGTTTGAGTTTTTGAGTTTTGCGTTTAGGGTTTGAGTTTTGCCCTTTGTGTTTGTGTCTGTCTTTTTGTGTTTCTGTCGTGGTCGTATACTTTGTGTGTCCTCAGTGCAAACCCTAGCAGTTTTCTTCACACTAGTGTGCTACACACAAAGAATAAAAGAATGTATTTATACTTAGGGACGGTGCACTTACACCCGTTAGGGTGGGTTGACATGTGTGAAGTAATAGATACACGAGAGAGTGCGTAGAGAGCCTTTACACCCAACAACCTCTTACTTAAAGGTCCTAAGAGAATTTGTAACTCCCACAAGTCTAATGCAATGCTCATGTTGAGCCTTTGCAAGACTTTTAGTGAGAACATCTGCAGGGTTATCCTATGATTTGATCTTAGTCAGGGTGACTAGACCATCATCCAAAACCTGTCTGATAAAATGATACCAAACATCAATATGTTTGGTACGTGCATGAAACATAGCATTCTTAGCTAGGCATCTAGCGCTTTGGCTATCACATCTAAGTACAGGTGTTTTGGTGGGCGGCCCAAAATCCATGACCAAACGACCAAGCCAAACTGCTTCATTTGAAGCTTCAATGGATGAAATATATTTAGTCTCAAGGATAGAGAGTGCTACTATTTTTTGCAATGTAGAGCACGAAGAACGTGCCCCACCCATCAAGGTAAAGATATACCCGCTAGTAGACTTTCGAGTATCCAAGTCACCTGCCATGTCTGCATCACAATACCCCTGCAGATCCAACGTACCCTTGCCATAGCAAATACATTTTCTTTGTGTGCCCTTAAGGTACTGTAAGATGCATTTCACTGCTTCCCAATGTGCTTTGCCAGGATTTGACATGAACCTGCTTACAACTCCCGCTGCATAAGCAATTTTAGGTCTAGTAGGAACCATAGCATACATGAGTGAACCGCAAGCTGAAGCATAAGGAACACCCTTCATAGTACTGGTTGCCTTATCATCTTTTGGGCAATTTGCTTTGCTAAGCTTAAGATAGGGTGGAAAAGGTACACCAAGAGGCTTAGCATCAGCCATAGAAAAACGATCAAGTACTTTAGTGATGTACTTTTCTTGTGAGAGAAATAAGAGTTGTTGCTCCCTATCTCGTGTTACGCGCATGTCCAAAATATATGTTCACCTACACCCAAATCCTTCATAGAAAAGGCTGACTTTAGTTGGCTTTTCAATGCATTAAATTGGCTTTTATGCTTACTAGCAATAAGCATATCATCCAAATAAAGCACAAGTATAATAAGGCTTCCATCATCAGCCTTCTTACTATATAAGCAGTGATATGCACTACTCCTTTTAAAACCATGTGAAATCATGAAGGTATCAAACTTTTTATACCATTGTCTAGGAGCCTGTTTCAAACCCATGCAAGCTTCTCTTAAGCTTACATACCAAATGCTCCTTTCCATGTATAACAAAGCCTTCAGGCTGTTTCATGTATAGCTCTTCGTCCAGATCACCATACAGAAATGCAGTTCTAACATCCATCTGATCAAGTTCAAGATCCATAGATGCTACAATGGCAAATACAGTCGAAGAATGGTCATTTTGACAACAGGAGAAAACACTTCTTGAAAATCAATGCCCTTCTTTTGTGTATAGCCCTTAGCCACAAGTTTGGCTTTGTATTTGGGTTTGCCATCCACACATTTGATTTTATAGACCCATTTGTTAGGAAGTATCATTCTGATACAATGACTTCATTTCTTCCTGCATAGCTAGCTCCCACTTTTTCTTTGACTCACATGATAAGGCCTCTTTATACGTAAGAGGCTCACCTTCATCTGTGAGAAAAATGTAGGCCAAAGAAGGGGCCTTTTCAGGGCTAAGGATCTGTTCTCGACCATTTCTTTCTTGTGTTTTCTCGGGACAGCAGGCTGAGACGACCTGCTTTTATGTAGGTCGACAGCATTTTCTGCAGTCACTGACTATGTTTTGCCATCAGTCTTTGTGTTTTAGCTGTTTGCCCTTGTGTAGGGCTGGGTGACAGTGATTCAGGCTGGTTTTGGTTGTTTTTTGGTCTGTATTTTCACTTTGTGATACATTGCTTAGCTTTAGAGAGGGTTCATGTGCATCCGGTTGTCGTGTTCTTAGTACTACACTCAAGCTATTGCTGATCTTTTCTCTATGTGGTTTCTTTACTTCTTTGAGGTCGTGCAATCCTTGTGAGTCTATATTTTTTGATATACTTTTATCCTTGAAGATCCCTTGTCTTTCTTCATCTTCTTTGTATCTCCCTCATCATGGCTTCTTTGGCATCTCCGCTTCATGGTCAACATGTAGAGATTATTTACTCATCTATGAGTGTTATGTTGGAGACTCGCTGTGTTGAGATTCAAGTTTTGATGAGAATGCTATCTCTTGGTGCTTTAGATGTTTTAGTTTCAGAGAGGGGTGGCATACGAAAGAAGATGAAGAACTCTCAGTGCTATTATTGTGGCAAGTAGGGACACCTTTAGAAGGATTGCAAGACATTAGCAGCTTTATGGAAGTAGCAAGCGTGGACAGTGACGAAGGGTGATGACTCTCTCGGTGAGTCTTTCTCATCTCTAGGTTCGAGTTTAAGCTCGTGTTATGTAGCCATGGCAATGGATATAGGGGCCTTCGTTCTAGGTTGCTAGTATAGGTGATACAGGGCATCCCTCACAACTCTCCAGTGCTAGAGAGGGAGTGTAAGAGGGTGGGTAGTTGTGTCTCCTCTATACAAGTATATAGGTGCACAGGATCCAGAGAGGGGTTTCTTTGATAAATCTTGGCAGGTTTTTAAATCCTGGAACTGGGATTGACATCCCGGTTCATGATGGGCTGGTATTTGCAGAGAACAAGCTTGGCTCCTAGCTTGAGTTCACATGAGGGGACACTTTGGCAGTCTGGCCAAAGTCGGGGATTCCATGGTCACACATCTTCAAAGGCATTTTTGGACAGGATGGTCTTGTATGCTACTAAGAGACATAATTAATAGATATTGAGAGTTGCTACAATTCTTCTATGTTTTGAGGTACTAATGTGATTGACATTGACCTTTGCTTCTCTTTGAGTCATCTTGGTGGTGAGCTTGCTACTTCCTACTTGGCTATCCATGGTTCTATTTTGGTGGTTATTGTTGTATGGACTTTGATGGGTTATCATTGTATCATTATATTGTATCAAATCACCCATGATGTGAGAGAGGGTGTTAGGGGATATGTTAATTCATGTGTGAGCGTGTGCATGCCAAAGTGGGTTGGCCATATTATAGATATTTGAGGCATTTTATATTTGTCATTTTCATGGTGTTTTAGGCATTTAGTGCTGGCTGACCTGACATCATTTATGGCATAGATTTGGCCTACATATTCTGGTCAGTCCCTCCTCCACTGTGGATTCTAGTGGAGAGAGGGAGTATGTGCTGGTGTCTTCACAACCAGTGACTCACATTGGATTTGTATTATCTCATGTCTTGGTATATGGATTCCATTTCCTAAGCATCTCTTTGCTTCTGAGTTCTTTGTGCAACATTCTTTTCTTTTGCAGTGTTTTCTTTTTCTTTGTCTCTTGTGTTTAGCAGTTTATTATAGGAGTTTTCTGTGCTTCCATCATTGCATCCACTTTTGACAAGTCCAAGCTTTTGGCTACTAGAGAGCCCCTTCCATATGCTATCGATTACAGGTGCCTTGATTTGGCTTATTCTTGCTCAGTCAGATATTTCCTTTGCGGTAGCATTGCTATCTTCTTTTATGAAGACTCCTATTGAAGTTGATTGACAGATGGTTTGTTACTAGAATAGGCCTCATGAGGAGTTTTGTTCTTAAGAGAATTGTTTAACTCGGATTGAGAATATAGACTGTAGTATTAACTTCTTCTACCCAAAACTAGTTAGGCAATCCCTTGCTCTTAAGCATGCACATTGCCATTTCCACAATGTTGTGATTTTGGCGTTCAAATAAACTTGTTTGAGTTGAACTCACCACCACCATTTGTTCTAAACTTCTTCACACTTTTTCTTGTTTCATTCTCAACAAGTTTTAGCCATTCTTTAAACTTACCAAAAGCTTGAGTCTTATCATGAAGGAAGTACACCCACATCTTTCTATTGTAGTCCTCGACGATCAACATAAAATAAGATCCTCCCAAGGCTTTTGTAGGCATTTTACCGCACAAGTCAGCATGCAACAAGTCTAGAGAAGCCTTTGCTCTATTCTTGCTTTCTTGTGAAAATGCGTTTTTCTATTACTTACCCATCATACAACCTTCACAAGGTTGCTTCATTTCAATTATTGTAGGTAGATGAGCAACCATCCCTTGCTTATGCATCTCCTTCAATATTGCAAAACAAATGTGACCAAAACTTTTTGGTTGGTATGAAGCATTAGTCTTGTCATATTGGTATCATGTGGCATGATGTAGTATATTACACATTTACAAGTGTCCATACAAATAGACGGCTTTCGGCAGTAATGACACAACACTATATTATTACCATTGTTAGCTTAATGTTCAAGTTTCACCTTCCTTATCAATAAGCCCTTGAACTCCCCTTGAACAAGACATTATAGTTTTTGATTGATGATATAGCAGGGGTAATTTATCTTGTGGCACTCTAGCACATCCACACAAAAGCTAACTCACACAATTTTGGGATTGACATGTTAGTTGGTGGAGTAGTAGGAAGCAGCCTATTGTGGCTTTTTCTTCTACAGAGGTTGAGTATCACGCCCTTTGTTCTACAACTTTGGAGGCAGTTTAGCTTTGTTGGATGTTGCTAAAGAGTGACTTTCCACAGATGGGACCTTCTTAGTTGCATGTGGATAATCAGAGTGCCTTTGCAAAGAACCCCATGTTTCGTGATTGCACAAAGGACATAGAGGCTTAATATCATTATGTACAGAGTGAATTGTGGATTCCAAGTTAGCAATGGCTTACTATCCTATGACAGACAAATGCGATGCATCTCTCCACAAATCCTTTGTCCAAGGCTTATATGCTTCTTTATCATATGAGATTGAAAATAACTTTAGCTTTGTTGAATCCAAGTCTTAGAGCTTCCAAATTTTGGCACGCTTGCCAAGACTGCTATTAAACCTTAATTTTTGATGCAAATTAAGGTTTATAGCAAAGAAATTTGAAATTTCTCAGCCTTTGGTGATCTCAATGTTGTAATCTTCATAGGAAGCCTAGGAGGTATGAGAGAATGCTGAGGAGAGAGACAATTCAGATTTTCTTTGCGAAGAATTGAAGAAAATAAGTCATTTACTGTTGTTGCCTTGTCTCAACAGCTTGCAGATGCTGTCGCCTATTGTTGATTGGTCTTTTCTTACCCCTTGTTGCCTTAGAAGGTTCTCCAATGGTTGAAGATCAAACCAGTAACATTTTCTGCCTCCCTCTTATAGGTTGAATGCACTAAATGCCTGTCTCTAGTCTCTAAAGACGTTTTTCAGCCATGCATGGGCAGTTTTGACAAGTGATAGCCTTTCCAAATGGTTTTTCTAGCATTATCCATAATTAAATATTAATTTTGAGTCTTTAAATACTCAAAATTAATCTAATAATTATTTCAGTGACTGGAAAAATAATTTGTTTGGCTAGTAATTAAATTGGCTAGGCAACTTCCATTCCCGAGTGTCTTTGCGCTATCTTTGATCATTTGATTGGTGTTAGGTATCATTAAACGCCACTTTGCAAGTGTCACCAATTGACACTTATGGCCAAATGAATGACCTAAGCCAACAACTGACACTAGATACCAACAAGTACCTATACAACTTCATGACACCTTTTCTCTTCGTGTTCGTGATTGTCTTTCATTTTGGACTCTCGTAGATCCCGTTCCTTATAATGAAACTTTTGGTAATTTATTAATTAAGCTTGTTTTGGGACTTTCTTAAGTGGCTAATCAGCATGTAAGGTATTTTGAGCTCAATAATATTGTCCCCTTTTGAAAGAGATGGGGGTTATGAGGGAACCACTAGAGGAGGAGGTAGGGGATGGGATGAAACCTGTGGGATAGATGATGCAAGATGAGAATTGGGGTGGCAATGGAAATCTACCTCGATAGGCCTTGCACAATGGAAGGGGAATGGAGCATGTATAGCCCCCTCCTGTCAACCTATCATAAGAGAGGTTCTTGTAGAAGAATCCTCAACAAAGATAGCTTGTGCGGTGAAGACAATTCAGATATCGAGTCTGGTAATGTCATGAATTGAGAGGAGATGGAAGCCCAAGTTGGGAACATGTAGGACTTGTAAAACAGAGCTTGATGACAATCATGCAATAGCGGCAAAGTGCCAACACCACTAATAGGCATTGACCAAAAGTCACCAATAGTGATTATACCTTTCGATATATGAAGATGATGCAACAAATGTCCTCAGGAGTCATATAACTTAATGCATTGTTGTTGATGGTTCAAAGTTGCCCAAATGACGAGATAGTTGTAGAAAACCTTTCAGGTGATGGATGTGAGGAAGGATTGACTCAATGGGCGATGAAGTAGAGGTAGACGAAGGCTCTAATGTAGCTCCACCCTTTGCTCCTAAAAGATGAGGGTATCTCTTTCAACACTTCTTCTTGGGGTGTGAGGTCTTTCCACAGTGAGGACACTTAGGATATCCTCTAGGCTTTCCCTTCAAATTTGTATTAGAGGCTGAAAATGACTCCAACTTCTTCCTCTTTCCTCTCTTTTCCTGTCTTGTCATGTGCTTGTAGATAAGGCTGCAAAAACATTGTTGTGTGCACGGGTCTGATAGAATCTGTCTTCTTATGACGTGCATTTTGAGCAAGCATCAATGGGACTACTAGCTCCTTCCAAGTGATAGTCTCGCGTGTACAAGAGGCGAGAAGATTCGTGTAGAACATATTATAGGTCGATGACGGAAGATGTGAAAGAAGTGTTAGTTAAGTCCTGTAAAGAAATGTCCTAACCAAGGGATGCAAGTGTTAGCAGTCATGTTTGCCATGCCTTGCCATCTCTTGCTTGTGAGCCTCAGGTTGAGTCAGATGAGGACTTTAGGAGCTCTGACCTATTTGTCACTTGTTTTGATGGAGGAGGTAGCTCATTACAGAGCACTTAGTTTATTGCCTTTCAGTGCATTTTCTCTAGTCATGATTTTGTGTGCATTTCTCCAATAGTTATTGCTTTGCACAATTTGCCTACACCTGTCGGAGATTGTCACCCTTTCTGCAAAATTTTAAAAGCATTTATGGCATTTTTACCAAATGTTGGTTGAGCATATTTTTGGCCCAAGATTTTAGGTCGGCTAGGTTTGGGGATATTTGGCTATTTATAGCCTCTCCTACTTAGTTCGCAGATCATTCATCTCATCTTTCTCCTTCCCTGGGAGGTGCATACTTTGACTGCGTTATCTTCCTTCGTCTCTGGTGTTGTCATCATCTCTAGTATGATTTGGTGCCCTCACTGAAACTGTGGGCTACACGTAGGGACTGATCAGTCTCCTTGCACTTTCCCATTTGTATAAAGATTCTTTCTTGTTCAGTGCAGATTTCATTTTTACTTTCTTGCAGTCTCCTTTTGCTCCTTTGTCTTTGGGTTGCCATTCCTTTCCGTTACGCACTCTCACATGGTATCAGAGCATACTATCATTGTCTGAAAGAGACACAGAGTCCCTGATTCTTGTAGAGGGGGTCATCCACATCTACGTTTTGCTAAAAACACAGATTTCTTTTGGAAGGCAACAGGTTCTTTGTGTAGGTGATAGTATTTCTTCCCTAAGCGGACCTTGTACATCGACTTCTTTGTGATCTTATAGCCGTTTCCTCTTGTTTTGGGGTTGCATACAGCCAAAATGCCAATTTCTTGTTAGTGCGTTGTAGGATTTTGAAGATGTCTTACCACCAATTTCGCTGCTTTGATGATATAGATGAGGAGCTTTCTCAGCACTCCTCTGAACAGTGGCGAGATTATCGCGCGGATTATGAAGAACGGTGGTTACCTAGCCCCTTTGTTCGGGAACTCTCTCCTCCCCATTGTCTCCATGTCTCATAAAAGGCCCATTCCACTAGCCTTGATGCGCCATTCATGACACCCTTTATACAGGTGCTTGTACTTCCTTTTTTACCCAAAGAGGACGGCTTAATGGTTCAAAATACTTCGTTTAGATGTAAGGTGGAGTGTATCCATGATACCTTCAATCTTTGGGAGTTTGTTATCTACCCTATTCCCTGTCCCGTGAAGGATCCTACCGTTGGATCATTGATGGATCGTGCGGCATTATGGGATTAGTTCAACTGTAGAGCCCAATCTTTCCTCTTTATGAGCTTATAGGATTCTATCCTAGTGCATGTTTGTAGGTTGCAAAAAGTAGCGGATGTGTGGACAAAGCTTGCTTCTTTATACCATCGGAAGACTTTTGCCCATCGGATTACTCTCAAGAAGAAATAACGGATGCTTGCTGTTGATGATTCTCCTTCCATGAAGGATTATATTAACAAGTTGGAGGATATGAGAATTTGAGGCATATGTCTTATATACCAGCCTTTTTACATCGATGGCCTTCACGAACCTTGGCATTCCTCTTGCCACCCCAAGATATGTTTCTTCCTTGGCCTTTTGTCACATCCAAGATTTAAGAGGGGGTGTTAGCAGTCATGTTTGTTGTAAGCGCGGGAAAGAACATGAGAATGACAATACATTGAACTTAACCAACTCAATGAATTATCACCATGAAAATTGAGAGAGAGAGAGAGAGAGAGAGAGAGAGAGAGAGAGAGAGAGAGAGAGAGAGAGAGAGAGAGAGAGAGAGAGAGAGAGAGAGAGAGAGATATATTAACGTCTCTAAAAGGCCAATGTGGCCTATGAGACCAAAGCAGTACATACAATGATGGTGTGTTTCTCATCTAGAACGAGAAAAAAGATGAAAAACATGCCTATAAGACTGAAAAGGAAATGAAATAGTGTCCCATAAAAGGGAAACATGTCAGTGATCTGAAAGTGAGAGTAGAGAAAGGAAAACTCTCCATCAATGATATGTCTGTTCTCTAGGGAGGTGTATCTCTGCATAGCTGAGGCGTCTTGGCATCTGTCTCCTGTGGCGCTCAATGATGGCTTTAATTTGTCTGTGGTGTGGATGTCTAGGCCTTCGTCCGGGTGGACGTGGGCGCCTAGACCGGCTAAGTGCCACTGCTCTATCCAAAGGGACACCTACAGAAGATGAGGTCCAATGATGATGTACTCCTGTAGGCTGTGTGGCAGTAGTAGTGGTATCTGCCATACTCTGTTGTGTATCCATGAAAAAGTCAGTGACTGCTCTCTGTCTATGTGAGCCGAGCTGTGGGGGCCTCCTACTCCGTAGAATTGTTGCTTTGCGCCTCTGGAGCTCCAAGAGGAAAAATCCCAAGCATCTCTGATCCTCATACTGCATGATCCGTCTCAGGGGTCCAAAACCCTCTCGAAACAGACAGTGGTATCTACCTCGTATGTCGTAATATACAGTGCATCGGCAGATGTAGTGTTCCTCTGTATCTGGCTCTCTGTCGCATAGTGGGCATATGCGTTTTTCTGTCTGTATACCCTCCCATCTGCCTGTCTCAATCCTCAGGTGGTGGGATGAGGTGCGGATCTGACCAATAATTGTGCGTAGTCCATGAGGCAGCTGTGTGTCCATGTAATTGGGTCGGGTGATGAAACCATCCTCAGATACCTAGAGGAAGTGGGTCTGGTAGTGTGCCATCCTCGTGCCATGGGGCGAGGGGGGTTGGATCCAGGTCTTCTCCGT
The DNA here is from genome assembly GCF_053477565.2 of Lygodium microphyllum. Lineage (NCBI taxonomy): Eukaryota > Viridiplantae > Streptophyta > Polypodiopsida > Schizaeales > Lygodiaceae > Lygodium > Lygodium microphyllum. Next base: position 10,312,791 of record NC_141161.1, on the reverse strand, counting down.
ATCTAACTTCAGTATGTCTGCTCTGATCACATGGTTTAGCTCTGATCGGCTTAGGTCAAGTGTAGGGCAATCCAAGCTATAGTCAAAGGGGGGTAGTCTGTCAATCTGCAGACCATGTAGACGCATCCATGTACTCATCTGAGCATACCAACAGTGTCTGTCACCGTCTGCTGCTAGTTGTCTAGAAGAGGCCAGGGCTAGCCGTGGGTATCTTGGGGGAGCTCCCATAGTCTATGTATAAAAGTCACTGCCTCAACCAAGGCCTCAGCCACCATGGGTGATGCCCCCAACTCAGCTCTGATAATCTCATGTGGGGTCGAGCTCTTCGCTCGTATCATGCGTGAGATCATCATGACCAGTGGTCTTTCCATATGCTCCCATCCATCATAGTATTCCTTCTCTGGTCCATCCTGGTCTCCCAAAGGCTGTCTCCTCGTGTGAAACAGACTCGGACCCCAAATAGCTGCCCCATATAGGAGTGTGGGTGTAACCAAGGTGTCAAAAAGCCATAGTTTGGTGCGCGGCTCATGAAATTGTATGTGAGCACATTGCCTCTCCAATGCCCCTAAGGCTGCATATGCTTTTGCCAAACGAGCCTCTGATGTCTCTCTCCAAGAGAACTGTGGTCCCTTCAATGTGACCCCCAAATAAACATACTGCCTAACCATCTCCACTGGCTCTCCGTCAAAAGTAAACTGGTGCTCAGCTCTTGTCACCCAAGCAGCTGAAGTGTTAAATACCATAACTTTAGTTTTCCCAAGGTTCACCTTAAGATCTCTATCTCTGCAAAAAGCTGATAATGCATCCAAGTGTCTATTTAGTCCCTCAGGTGAGTCAGATATAAGTACAATATCATCGGCATAAAGCAGTAATGGTATCAGCACTCCAGCTAGGCTGGCTCCGGCCCCACCCGTCCTATCCACATATTCTGAAATTTCATCTATATACAGCCCAAAAAGTGTCGGTGAAAGTGGACAGCCTTGTTTCACCCCAATGGTGCTATTGACTGTATCTGAGATGCCCTCAGGTGTTCGTACTCTGCCTGTCAATGTCTAATATAGGGCATAGATACTCCACTGTATCTCTACGGGCACATCAATGTTTTGCATTCTTTTCATGAGTCTAGCACGTGGCAGTGTGTCAAAGGCCTTGCGAAAGTCCACAAAACAGCAATAGATCTTTTTCTTGAATGCCTTGCCTTCTTCAATGATTGCCCTCAACGTAAAGATGGTCTAGAGTTGTATATCCCCTCCTGAAGCCAGCCTGGCCTTTTGACCTCAGGCCATGCATCTCGGCCCATTCACTCAACTCTTGTTCCACGATAGAGCCATATATCTTGGCCAGCATGTGTCCAATCATGATAGTTCGGTAGTTACTAGGTAGCACGGGGTCTCCACTCTTAAAGAGCGGCACAATAATATGGTCTGACCAACAGGTTGGAAATCCCTCACAAACTGCCCTATTAAAGATGTGAGCCAGCGTTGGTGCCAGAATATCACAGGCATGCGTGAAGTGTTCAGCCACTAAACCCTCATGGTCTTGGGCTCTTCCATTTTTCAGCTTCCATATGGCATTCCTCACTTTTTTTTCTGTGAAAAATCTGCAATTTGCTGGTCTTGAGGTTGAGGGGAGTGGCATAGGCTCTTGACCAGGGATATCATAGAGTGTGCAAGCATATCCATGCCAATCATCCGGTCTAGTAATTTGTAGGGGTGGCTGGCTCTCATGCATCTTTTTCCATGCTCTCTTGCTGTCCTGCCCCAAGAACATGGAATACATTTCTGTTTCTAGTCTGCTCAAGTATTCCTGCTTCTTTTTGCGTACCAACCGTCTGAAGAGTGTTCGAGCATGCTTATGGGTGCATATACCAAGTGCCAGCTCTCGCTGAAAACGTGCTCGTGTCTCTCTGCACTCATCATCATACCAGCCATTCTGTGGAGCATTACCTCGTGGAGGTTTATCTGACGGTGTAGTGTGTGGGAAAGTGTATGCTGCTGAAGTGTGTATTATCTCGGCCAACTGTCCTGTAAACTCATCCAGAGAGGCCTGTGTGTCTAGCTCCCTCAATGCATATGAGAGAGAGAGAGAGAGAGAGAGAGAGAGAGAGAGAGAGAGAGAGAGAGAGGACACCATGTTGAGAGGAAAACTAGCCCCCTTTATAGGAATTTATTGAAACAAATCACGGGCAGCGAGTGCCTGAACCATATACAAAAGAGCTGATTTATTGCAATTCTGAAAATTAGGGTTTTGAAACACTAATTTTTGCAAACTTTGGCCTGCAAGCTGATTTTTTTCTTTAGTGCTTGGATTAGATTAAACTAAGTAAATAGTGCTTATTGGATGCAATGGATAGGAGAGTACAAAGCATGTGGTTGAAATTTTAGCATGAGAGCTTATTTCAAATGAAGAAAGGGACCTCCAATATATAGGTGTGGGGTTTGGGTGTATGAGTGGTGATGTTAGCTCTCAATTGGAAGCACATAGTAGACAGTAGAGAGAGTGAGAGTGATTACACAGCCACGATACACGATGCAATTTCCAAGTGTGTAAGTGAAAGTACAAAGTACAATCCTTAGACCTTAGGGTTGTTATGGTGCATTCATATTCGATCCTACTGAAGATCACCGACACTTCTCTATGAGCGTAGGCGTGAGTAAAACCCAATAAAACCCCCTCGAGTGAAAAGTGATTAGCATACAAGGATCATCTACCAAAGGAGATCAAATTTAAAGCATTGCAAAATGCTTCAAATTTGTCACAATGAAGAGCTTTGGTGAAGATGTCTGCCATGTTGTTGTTGGTAGGATAATAGGCAAGTTTGATATCCCTTGCATGTAGCCTCTCTTTGACAAAGTGATAGTGGATCTCTATGTGTCTCCATCACTGTGCTAATTGGCTTGCAATCCTAGAAGCCAAATCTCTCAAGGAGTTTGCCTATATATCTGGACTGTGACAATCCAATGCCTCTAGCATCATGAATAAACTAAATGTTCAAATATTAAAGGCCCCAAATTTGACATTTCAAAAGTTCGCTGCAAAATTTTTATTGAATGCTAAAATCTGATCAGCATGTGTCCCTGTGAGTAGAAGATCATCTACACAAAGACAAATGATCAAAAAGGATCCCCTCTCTTTGCATACATAAAGAGAAGACTTAGATGGGTTGTTAATGAACCCTTGGCTGAGTAAAAAAGCATCAATTTTTGCATACCAAGCTCGTGGAGGTTGCTTCAAACCACACAAAGCCCTTTTCAGCTTGCATACCAAGTGTTTTGATCCTTCGACTGCAAGACCAATGGGTTGTTGTACATACACTTATTCTTAAAGTTCTCCATGTAAAAATGCAGTTTTAATATCAAGCTGGTGCACAATCCAATCATAGTGGGCAGCAAACGCAACCATACACCTAATGAGGGTGATACGGGATGTGGGAGCAAATGTCTCCTTACAATCAATGGCTTTCTTTTTTGCATAGCCTTTTGCTACAAGCTTGGCTTTGTACTTATCAATGGATCCATCCGCTTTTCTTTTCAGCTGATAGACCCATTTAGTACCAATGGCTTTCTTTCCAACAAGCAATGTCATTAAATCCCAAATTCATCTTACATTGCTGCCATCCAATGCACAGTCTATTGTGCATCCTTAAAACAATCAAGCTCCTCCTCCTTATCAAGTGTGTGTGCTGCAATACAAACTTGTATTAGCATGATCACGGAGACGTGCTTGTCTTCTTGTACGATCAGCAATAGGTGTTTGGTGTAAAGTCCCTTCGTCTTCGTGTATATAGTTATACGAGTGTCAACACACCCTTATTGTACCCTAATATATAAATACATTCTTTCATACTTTGTGTACTATCACAATGTGGTATACCTATCTCTGCATTCACTCTCTCTAACTCTCAACTCTGTTGCTCATGCCTCTATCTCGCACTGCATTGCGCACTCTCTCCTCTTTAAATTGGTATCAGAGTTGTGGCTAAGGTGTGCATGCTTCTCAGAGCCCATGCAAGACATCGCCAGCGCTTTGCTCGTGAGAAATCAACAAGTCGTCATCTCTGCTGGTCAGGCAGGAGCACGCATGAGACAGGTAACAATGCTTCAGGCTCGTTTTTGCTCAGACTGTCACGAGACAAGTCATGCACAGCCTTTGCAGGCCAATTTAGGTTAGGTCGTCATTGTTTTGACACACGTGTGTTGCTAGGACAGATAGTTGACTGTTCCCAGCCAGGCAATAGCACATGCGGACTCGTTTTTGCAAGCGAGAGCTGATTCTGGTCAGCACAACAATTTTCGCCACTTCAAGCAGGTTAGCGACAGCAAGCTCAGTCACGAATAGTAGGCAACAACTCACAAGGACAAGTGCAAGCAGATTCATAAGGCGACAGACACGTGGGACATGTGGCTGGCAACGCCTAGTGTTTCGTCACGTTATTAGTAGTTTTCGTCAAATTTTCATTAATTTTTGCAAGCAAGCCCCTTTCTCACTGATGGGTGTTCGTGCTCGCAAGCACAATGCTCAGATTTGTGCAGATTTATGCCCAAAAATTTGCGGCTTTTCCAGATTTAATGCTGTTTATGCATAATTGAGGCATCTCCATCAGAAATTGTAGACATTGTGCGCATTTAAATTGGGAATTTCGCCAAATTTAGTGAACTTTTGCTCATTTGAGTAAAATTTCTCAACATTGGATCCATAAAAGTTGGGGCTTTTGTTGTATTGGTGAAATTTTGTTCGGCTGAGTCAAATTGGTTGACATTCGTGCACACTTGGACCCGGCAATTTTGGGGCTTTTGCAAAATTTTATGAAAGTTTGCTAAAATTTTCCGTTTTATGCTCTCGAGAACATGTATTAAATTTTCCCTTTTTATGCTCTTGGGAACATGCATTAATGCAATTGGGGCAGATTTGATAGTGAAAATTTGGGGCTTTTGTTGAAATCTGTGGGTTTTGGCAAAGTTAATGCGTGAAATGCACTTTGAGAATATCGCTGAAGCAATCTTGTTGCCATAAGCAGAGTGATTTGAGCATTTTTTATCTCTTGCTTGTGCGTTTTTTAGAGAAATTGCAGAGATTTCTTGGTGTTTTGTGTATCAGAAGTTGATACGAGCACATATGTATGCAGTACACATGTTGGGAAGCTCCCATTGAGTTGACATATTGCTGATTATTCATGTTGCAGCAGTCTTAGTGATCATTTGCAGATTTGGGATTGTTGCATATGTATTTTTTGGTGATATCATTGAAGTGGGGGTTACTTGACAGTGATGTATGCATTTAATATATGCTGAAATTGCAGTTATACTGCTGAAAGTTATTCGTTCTACTGCTGTACATATACTTGGACTGAATCTTGCTATTATTTGCTGAAAATTTGGGCTGAAATCAGCTGCATATTCGGCTCATTTTTGCTGTCATAAAATTGCAGCATTGAATTTTTGCTGTATTGCTGAAAAATGGCTGCAAATGCTTCTAGTAGCAGTGACACTAGATCCCTCTTTGAAATCAAGAGGTTTGATGGCACTGGCTTTGGCTGCTTTCGATGATAAATTGAAAGCTATTTTCTTATTGATAACTTTGCTTGACAATTGGGAATCTTTGGTTGTGTCACTTGATGGTAGAGGGTATTTTACTATCTTTGGTGGTGGATCTTGGAAGGTCCATAAGGACTCTATGCTAATTGTTAAAGGTAGCAAAAGAGGGACTTTATAATACTTGCATTGTAAAGCATTACCGGGCAAGTTTTTGGTTGTGGATGAAGTCGATTCATAGATGGAGCTTTGGCACAAAAGACTTGGTCATATGAGCTAGACAGGCCTTCAGGTTCTCTTCTCTTTAGGGAGATTTGATGTAAAAGGCTCTGGTCTCAAATTTTGTAATGATTGCTTATATGGAAAACATGTGAAGTCTCCTTATTACTCTGGTGTCGTTAAGAAGTCTAATGCTCTTGACTTAGTACACTCTGATGTGTGCACTATGCCTGTTAATTCGTATGGGGGTGCACGGTACTTTGTTACTTTCATTGATGATTTTAGTAGAAAGTCATGAGTGTATGTACTTGAGAGCAAAAAGAAAGTGTTGGATGCCTTTAAAAGGTTTCATGTTTTTGTTACCACACAAAAAGGGCTTAAGTTAAAAGCCATAAGAACAGATAATGAGGGTGAGTATGTCTCAAATGAATTTAATCAGTTTTGTGAGATGCATGGCATTAAGAGGGAGTTGACAGCCCCTTATAATCCTGCATCAAATGGCGTGGCTGAAAAATATAATCGCACACTTTGTGAGAGCGTTAGATGCATGTTGTCCACAACTAATTTCCCATAGCAATTTTGGGGAGAGGCTCTTAAAACTACAGTTCATGTATGCAATCGCTTTCTCAATCGTGCATTGGAAAATGGCATTCCTGAAGAGGTTTGGTCTGGAAAACCTGCTTCATATGACCATTTGCGTGTCTTTGGTTGTGATGCCTTTGTGCATGTCTTGTAGAACAGAGGACCAAACTAGACATGAAAACTATCAAGGGCATCTTCTTGGGATATGGAGATGAGGGAAAGATGGGTTATAGAGTTTGGCTTCCTCAAGGCAGGAAGATAGTACGCACTCAAGACGTAGTATTTAATGAGGCAAAGTTGTTAAAAAATGCTACACATGGTGATCTTGACAAAAAGGTCGTCAAAATGCTACACATGGTGATCTTGATAAAAAGGTCGTCAAATTTGAGCATAAACAGCCAGCCATTCAGCAGCCATTAGTTGAATGTTCTATCCCTTTCGATGCTGAAAATGAGCAGCAACCTATTGTGCTACAGCTAGAAGATCATGGACAGAAAATAGATGCACAGGATGAAATAGGACAGCAAGAAGAACATGCTGAAAACAGATTACAGCAGCAAGAAAATGCTGAAAATCAGCCACCTGATGATGGTGTGCACATTCCTCAGGATGTAGGCCCACTGCTTGATAGTACAGATCATTGGGTAAGATGGTCTACACGTGTCAGAAGGCAGCCATAGAGGTTTCAGCTATCTTTGGATTGCATTTTGTTGATTGATGAGGGTGAGCCTCTGACATTTAAAGAGGCACATCCATGTGAAAACAAGAGAAAGTGGGAGCTTGTTGTACAGGAAGAGATGAAGTCTCTATATGCAAATAACACATGGAAGCTTGTACCTTTGCCCAAGGATAGGAAAGCTAGTTCTAATAAATGGGTTTACAAAGTGAAATATATTGATGGGAATCCCAAGTACAAGGCATGATTGGTTGCTAAGGGCTATACACACAAGGAAGGCATAGACTTCCAAGAGGTCTTTTCATGAGTGGTGAAGATGACTACGCTCCGTGTTTTGTTTGCTCTCATTGCATTCTTGGATTTAGAGTTGGATCAGATGGATGTGAAGAGTGCTTTTCTTCATGGTGACTTGGATGAGAATTGTACATGAAGTAGCCAGAAGGATTTGCTATTCCAGGAAAGGAGCATTTGGTTTGTAAGCTGAAACATAGCTTATATGGGCTGAAACAAGCCCCTGGACAATGGTACAAAAAATTTGATACCTTTATGCTCAGCCATGGTTTTAAACGCAGTCATGCAGATGATTGCTTATACATTAAAAAGATTGATGATGGAAGTCTTACTATGCTTGTTTTATATGTGGATGACATGCTAATTGCAGGATAACATAAGAGTACTTTGAATGCTCTTAAAAGGCGCGTGAGTTTAGCCTTCTTCATGAAAGATTTGGGGGCAACTGAACACATTTTGGGGATACGCATTAAAAGAGAAAGAGGGCCGCGTTTGTTGTTTCTCTCACAAGACAAGTACATCAGCAAAGTACTTGACAGGTTTAATATGGCTGGTGCTAAGCCTCTTGGTGTGCCTTTATCACCACATACAAAGCTTAGCAAAGCTGATTGCCCTAAGGATGATGCAGCTGCTAGTGCCATGAAGGGTATACCTTATGCATCAGCTTGTGGATCTTTGATGTATGCCATGGTTGCAACTCGCCCTGACATTGCTCATGCAGTGGGAGTTGTTAGTATATTCATGTCTATAACCTTGGCAAGCCACATGGGGAAGCTGTGAAATGTATCTTCGGATACTTGAAAGGTACACAAGAAAAGTGTATATGCTATGGAAAGGGTGTACTAGAGTTGTAGGGATTTTGTGATTCGGACATGGCAGGAGATCTTGACAGGAGGAAATCTACCTGTGGGTATGTTTTCACTTTGGTTGGTGGGGCTATCTCTTGGTGTTCAAGATTGCAGAAAATTGTGGCACTGAGTACTACATAAGGTGTATATATTTCAGCCATAGAAGCTTCTAAGGAAGCTATTTGGCTTGGTTATCTGGTCAAGGATTTTGGTATTTCTTCACGTATTCCAGTGCTTGGTTGTGATAGCCAGAGTGCAGTATGTCTGGCTAAGAATGCCATGCTCCATGCACGTACAAAACACATAGATGTTCGGTACCACTTCATTCGACAAGTCTTGGATGATGATCTTGTCACATTGACTAAGGTCAAAACCCAAGATAACCCTGCAGATATTTTTACTGAGTGTCTTGCAAAGGCTTAGCATGAGCATTACATTCGTTTAGTGGGAGTTGGTTAGCTTAAGGGTACAACTTCGAGCCTTTAAGTGGGAGGTTGTTGGGTGTAAAGTCCCTTTGTCTCCGTGTATATAGTCATATGGGTGTAAACACACCCTTATTGTACCCTATCATATAAATACATTCTTTCATTCTTGGTGTACCATCACAATCTGGTACACCTATCTCTGCGTTCACTCTCTCTAACTCTCAACTCTGTTGCTCGCGCCTCTATCTCACACTCCATTGCGCACTCTCTGTCCTTCAATAGGAGCATCTAAATGATTGTCTTTTAGAGTTTGCAAGTACTATCTGGGCATTTGCCTAGCCTCTTGATTATGTACATGCTCCTGATGAATCTCAAATTCAACATCTTGCTGAATATTCACATCAGCCATAGGCTGGATTTCAGCATTGCTTAATGGAGCAGTTTGCTGAACATTTTGTTCATTTAATGAAGCTCTAGTTGCATCACCAAAAGAAATAGGCAAGAGCCCTCCAAACACATCATTTGCAGCTTGATATGTGTCAAAATCAGCAAGGGATAATTTTGATTTTTAATCAAAAATCACATCCCTATTGACAAAGACTTTCTTGGAATCAAGATCATATAGTCTGTACCCTTTGCTGTCACTGTTGTAGCCCACAAATATGCACTTGACAACCTTGTTGTCTAACTTTTTTCTCAATACTTTGGGAATATGAGCATATGCAAGACACCTAAAAGTATGAAAGTGGCCAAGTGAAGGTTTACGGTTGTTCCAAGCCTCAAAAGGCGTGACATTTTTCAATTCCTTGGTAGGGCACCTATTCAAAACGTGACAAGCATACATAACTGCTTTCATCCAAAAGCCACGTGGCAGATTTTTAGCTTTTAGGATACATTTGTCCATCTCCATGAGTGATTGATTCTTCCTTTGTGCAACCCCATTTTGCTATGGAGTGTATGCAATAGTATACTGATGGGCAATGCCTTTCTGATTTAAACATTATTTAGCGAAGAAGACATGTATTCCCCTCCTCAGTCCAAACGTAAAATCTTAATTGTACAACCATATTGATTTTCCACAAGTGCAATAAAAGCCAAAAGTGCATCATATAACTTTTTCAGCAATGAGTAGACGCAACAAAAGCGAGTAAAGTCATCAATGAAGGTGATGAAATAATAACATCCACCCAATGACTTTGCTTGCATAGGTCCACATATATCTGAATGCACAATTTGTAACTTGGTTGTTGCCTTAAAGGCAACATCACAAGAAAAAGAGAACCGATACATTTTTCCCAAAATGCATCCTTGACAAATATGCTCAGGAGGTCTCTCTAAGAGAGGTAAACCATCTAACATTTTAGTACGTTGCATAAGCATCAAATTGCCATAGTTAACATGCCCCGTGCGAGCATGCCATAACTCTGCTTGTGACATAGTAGGAGTAATAGTAGATGCCAAATAGACTGATTGATCAATCGAATAAGCATCTAACTTATAGAGTTCATGACATAATGTGCGAGTCAATACCAAAGTCAAGTATTCCTTATCTGTGACTATGTATTTGTCATTATCAAGTGTGGCATGCATACCACACTTTGCTAAAGAAGAAATGGACAACAAATTCTTCTTTATCCTTGGCACATATAATGCATTGTGCAAACGGAGAGTAAAGGCATCAATGGCTTTCAAGACTAGCTTCCCAATATCTCTAATAGGGTAAGACACATTGTTGGTACATTGCACAAATTTGCTAATAGTAGTTGCAATAGCAGAGGATAACAAATCCCTGTGGGATTTAATGTGCGTGGAAGCACCACTGTCAAAGAAGCAAGTGTTAGCATTCTCTATAGATTTGAATCCTCTTATCTATGCAAGAGGAATCATAATTGCAAGTGTAAAAACAATTGTTACGGTCATAATTGCAAGAAGAATCATAATTGCAAGTATAAAAACAGTAGTTACGATCAACAACAAAAGATGCAGATTCTATAGTAGTAGAAGGTGTATCAGAAATAGATATCCTTGAGTCCTCCTTGGCAATGCATTTCTTACATTTTGTGATGTAGTGACTTGGCTTTTTACAATAATGGTACTTGCCCTTCTTGGCTTGTGTGCCCCCTACTTCTTGTTGCTTTGTGAAGTACTTGGAACTTCCAGAACCTTGCTGAGCATTCCTAGATTGATTGCCCTTGCCCTTCTATCTCGCGATAAAAGCATGTTTAGAGGCTACAAAATCCACCTCATTGCTCTTCCTTGTTTGCTCTTCTTCTAGGAGCAAATTAACCAATTGAAGAAAAGAAAGTGGTTGCGGAGAAATTCGCACGGTGAGATTTAAGGCCGTGTGAAAGGCCAAATAAGAGGGTGGCAAGGAATCAAAGTAGTAGAGATCATCTTTGCATCAGAATAATACTCATCTACATTCATCAATTGTTTACGCAAGTCCTGAATTTTTTTAAGATGATCTTGCATGGCATCACCTTCATCCATCTTCACATTCTCAAGCTCATTTTTCAAGAAAGAAATGCATCTCTCATTTTTTCCAACAAACATCCGTTGAAGTGTGAGCCATGCTACTAGTGAAGAAGTAGCAAACTGTATATGTGGGATTATAGACCGTTGAACTGTCAAAGCAATCAGTGACCAATGCTTGGGCATCTGGAGTGTCCCAAGCTTTCTGCACAACTGTTGTTTGGGGAAGTAGCTGAGCTGGAGCTAGTTGCTGAGCATATCCTCCTTGGGAAGGAGTGGTAGGAGCCACAACTGCAAGATGGACTTTTTCACCACTAACATACTCCCAATTTTTTTTAGCAACGAGCACATTCTGCATTATAAAGAACCATAGAGAATAGTTATTGCCATCCAATCTATCCTCTTTAGATACATAGGTGAATACATCACTCTGTCCTTGATTGGCCATGATAGATGCCATTGTTTCAAAAAACACGAGAGCAAGAACCAAAGCTGGAACAACATGGAAATTTGCAAATTTCTTGATTGGCAAAGCCGTCGTTAGCAAAATTGTGTCACACTTGATCACAACTGTCCAATGTGCTGAAATTTCCATAAATTTCAGCAAATAGTACCATGTCCAATGCACAAACAAAGCTCAGCAGCACAAAAAATGCGAAAGCCTCAAAATTTAGCTGTAAAAAATGCACAATTTCAATTAATTTTCAAACTAAATCTTCAGTACATGTACCAATGTTTACCAAACATCCAAAATTCCCAAAATTTTGACTCGAGTTTCAAGAAATGTCTGCAATGTGTGTCAAAAAGCACTTTATGGAGTTGAAATGCACCTATTTGGTAAAAGCCCCTTATCATAGCTTGAATTTCTAAATAAAATAATAAAATATTATTATTACCTTCAAAATGTAAGTCGAGGATGCCCAAATTGACCAGAATGATGGTGGCGGCTTGGTGGAGCTCAGACGGAGTTGACGAGCACGAGACCAGGAGGTGGAGGAGTTGGAAGACTAGGGATAGCACTAGTGGAGCTCGACAGGATGGCGAATGCGCAATTGTTGGTGGCGCTGGAGTAGGGCAAGGGGCGATGCAATTGGCGGGCTTGCGAGGACAAGTGGTGCAGATGGACTAGTTGGTGCAGATAGTGTAGTTGAAGGACTAGGGGTGGCAGCGTTGGTCGCACTGGCTGTTAGCAGACCTGGCGAGCCTATAGCCGGGAGTTGGAGGTGGCGATAGTTGGTGCAAGTGGCAAAGCTGTTGGTGGTAGCTGTAGGTGGCAAACTTGTGGCAGGTTGCTAGACGAGGTGGCGGTGCTGGAATTGGATGGGCAGGAGTGGATGAGCTGGACTGTGTTGAGCTTGAGCTCTGATACCAAATGTAAGAGTGGAGATGGCAACTCTCAATTAGAAGCACGCAGTAGACAATAGAGAGAGTGAGATTGAAGACACATGCATGACATACGATGCAATTCCCAAGTATATAAATGAAAGTACAAAGTATAATCCTTAGACCTTAGGGTTGTTAAGGTGCATTGACACCCAATCCTACTGTGGATCACCAATACTTCTCTATGAGTGTAGAGATGAGTGAAACTTAACATTGGGTGCTCAAAAGTGGAAAGTAGAGGCTATAAATGACAAGTGTAGGGACACTTGTCTCTTCAAAATGACACGTCCTATTCTAGATGCCACATTTTAAAACTTCTACTCAAAAAATCTCTGAAATGGTTAAGAATTTGAGATAGTTCTTGAAGACAAAATTGTTCATTGTGAAATTTCGGAGCTTTTTGATGCGAACAAAATATTCCTTTGAGCAACTTTCAAAAATAGTAACCTGCTAAATTTTAGGAGCACCAAATTTAGCTTTTGGAGAGCGTCATTATATGGTCTACCAGTTCATGTTTCTTTGATCATGAGCATCTGGTTTCACTTTTTGAAACTACTCAATATTTGGGGTTCTAGTCAATGTGACTATTTGATCATAAGAGTCTTAGTCATGTGAGCTTTTTGGTCAATATGATTGTTCAACTAAACTTTTAATTTCTTTTGGTCATCTCGTCAATGATGACCCAAGTATAATTATAGGGCGTTATGGCCATTGACCACCCTTGAATAGAAAGATGAACACTTAATCATATTTTGAAATAGTTAAATAATACAAATAGCCTTTCAAATTACATGAGCATCAAATTAATTTTGAATCATTAAGCCAGTATGTCTTCGTAACAATTGATATACAGAAGGTTTGTTACATTTTTCATGCCTTGTCATCTCTTGCTTGTGAGTCTTAGTTGGAGTTAAATGAGGACTTTAGGAGCTCTGACTTGTCTGTCACTTGTTTTGATGGAGGAGATAGCTTATTCTAGAGCACTCAATTTATTGCCTTTTAGTGCATTTTCTCCAGTTGGGATTTTGTGTGCATTTTTCAGGCAATTACTGCTTTCCATAGTCTGCCTACACTTGTTGAGCATTGTCCACCCTTTCTAGGAAAATTTTCTGAGAATTTCTGGCATTTTTGCCAAATGCTGGTTGCAGCTGATGCAACATTCTATGAGGTAGATATTGAGATGAGTAGAGACCACTTGAACTCTGGTTTTTAGATTTGTTTCTTTCAAACCTTATCTTTATTGTGGGCATCGGTCTTTAAACTCATACTTACATTTGATTCATTTGTTAGATATACCTTGGTTGTACTTGCGCATGTGTGTATGTGTGTTTGCTTCTGTGTGCAAAGAGCCATATGTATCTCCAAATTACTATACTGTTTTGCATGAAACACAAGAAATGTTGTTGGCAAAGGCTTGGCCCCAAAAATTCTGCTTTTCATATATAAGATGTGTGAAGCTTTTGTGATTGGCAAGGCTTGAACCAGAATTTATCCTTTTCATATATAAGATGTGTGAAGCTTTTGTGATTGGCAAGGCTTGAACCAGAATTTATCCTTTTTCATGTCTAAGATCTACAAACCTTTGAGATTGGCAGCTTTTTGCGTCATAGTCTGAACAGCTTACTGCTATTGCAAATAACAATGGGTTGTGGGGAACATTTGGATCACCAACTTTGTTCAATTTGATCACCCCTTGAGAGCATCTTGTGGAGGGTGCTTAAACTTTTCTCTATTATCCCCTCGTAGGTAGATTGTTGTGTCATCTGCATTCCATGTACAAGAAGTTATCTGAAGAAAGAGGAAGTTAGATGCTTTGGAGTCCAACATCTTGGCTTGTGAAAAACCTGCTCACTCTCAATAATGATTAGAAAAAGCAATGGTGCAAGTGGCCGGAGCATGTTGTAAACTTTTTCTTCAGGATTGTTGCAATTCTTAGCTATTTGGAACCTGGTTCTCCTGCTTTTGATTGTGAGGCTATAACTCGACTGAATGTTTATCAGGCATCTTATTTTGCCAATAACATTTGACTGAAGGTATTCTGAGTTTGCAGTACTTTAGAAAACCTGCATGACAAACGTTTTGGAAAACCTTTATGACAAACATGCTTTTAATGCTTGATATGAGGTCTCAACTTTTATGAACACCTTGGCAAATTCAAAAAAGATGTATTTTTGGCTATAGTTTGCAAAAGAAAATGTATGCTCTATGTACTTCAAACATCTAGCAGCACCTGTTTGATTAAGATGCTGAATAGCTAGAACAAATTTTGCCAAATTTTCTTTAGCTGGTACAAGAATGTGCTTAAAGACTTTTGAATCTGAATGTTTGCAGGGCTGGAGCAAGAAGTGAGTGGTGATTTACTCCCTTTCCTTATTCAATCAACTATTTTGCTCTAGGCACGTAGACAAATAAGTTTAGTATAAACTGCATATTGGTCTCTCCCCCCTCCCCCCCCCCCCCCCCTCCCTTTTTTTTTGGGAAGTTTGGTAAAGCAACCACAATTAATTTAATACCATGACTTGGTATCATGCCAATAGTTGGGATGAGTGGGTTGGTACAGATCGTCTCATGAAGTACACAGAAGCAAATATTGAGAAGCAGAATAAACTTTTCAAAAACCAGAATGGTGAAAAGGGTTTGAAGGGACGTATTGCTCAAAGTAAAGCAAAAAATGCAGCAGGTATTCTAATTTCTTTGTTTTAATTGTTCTAGAAATATGAACTGTGCAGAAAGAAAATCTCATTTATCGTGGTGGTGACATTAAAGATCTCCAGAGTCTTTGTCTGCAGCCTGTATTTTTTGCCCCACCATTTTAAATGTTCTTTGTGAATTTTTTTTTTCTTTCTACCATTTTTGCAGATATAAAAGGAGAGAAAGAAGACTCCAAAAACTATGGTCAGTCACAAATATAAACCAGGCTTTCCTTTTGTTGGGGGGTTACACTGTATGCTTTTCCTGCTTATTCTGAAGGTTACAGGAAAAGCGGAAATAGTGGCCTTAGTAGGAGAACATCAGGCTCCTTCAAAGGATCCTTTAAAATGCACGTTCCTGCTGTACATGCCTCTCCGGCAAGGTGGGGGGAGGGGTTCCATTATGTTTTACTGTTTGCACTTTATTTTAACTTGACCTTCAATTGGGCAAAGGAAGATGCAGGGATGTAGGTACAGAAATGATGATCATTGAGCTCTGGGGTTAGACTAACTCTGGAGTTACAAGGACCTAAGCATGCTGCCCAAGGTTAAGTGTTTAGCTTGAGCATGCCACAAAACCTCAAGCTGTAGGAGTGCAGTGTTCAGTTGACAGTCTCCCCTGAGGTGTGGTTTTGGTGACTAGAATTCACTAGGCTATACCATACCACATTTTGATCCTCAGACTAACTTTGGGGTTACGAGGACCTAAGCATGCTGCCCAAGGTTAAGTCTTTGGCAGCTGGCTCAAGCATGTTACAAAACCTGAAGCTGTAGGAGTGTAATGTTCAGTTGACAGTCTTCCCTGAGGCGTGGTTTTGGCGACTAGAATTCACCAGGCTATACTGCACCACACTTTGATCCTCTGCACAAGTAAACAAGGGGTGTAGAAAAAAAAAAAGTCAAGTGAGAGACATATTAGGGGTTATCTAGATGCTGTACAGTGACTTATCTATCTGTACTTAAAAGATCTGGAGTTTTATGAGACTCACAGATACAGAATCTAGCCCTTCTTAAATAATTTGACTTTTGAGCTCTTAGTAGTGTGTGCACTTTTATTTGGTTGTAATGTTTGTTTGATTGTAAACATTTTTAATGAGGGTGTGTGATCTTTTGGCTCCTGCAAGCTCCAATAGATCTAATGCAGTGCTGTCATTTGCAGCAACAAGGGGGAAAAAGCGCAAGCCTGATTCAAGTGCAGAGGTTTGTTCTCTTTCAATTTGTTTCTCTTCTTTTCTCATGTATAGAGGCCAATTGATCATACGAATATGGCAGTCTCATTTCTCATGGCTTCAATGATTCATATACTCAATGCTTCTTCCATATTATATTCCCTGATACCCACACCCCTCCCCCACCCTGCCCCCTAAATCTTCTCTTACTCTCTCTCTATTCATGGCAAATATGGCCTTCTGAAGGTCTCTAAATTGTGGTCTTTAAGCTCAATTATTTTCATACCAGAAAGTCAGTGTAAATAAATCCAATTCTTCTGCCATGGATGCTTACTAATCATTAAAAATACTTTTCTGCTTTATAATCAGGATAAAGAAACTGATGAGCCAGACCAAGTGATGAAAATTCCTCTTCCAGGCACTTTGAAGAAACAACTAGTGGATGATTGGGAGTTTGTCACTCAATTGGGGAAGGTCAGCTACACCTTAAGTACTGTTGGAAATGTGAAAGCTACAAAGTTGCCCTTCTTTCTGTTATTTTTGCCATATACTGAGGAAACACTAACTGCTGATGTGACTTAAGCCATCACTGTTACAGGTTAGGGGCACAGGTTTTGTGCTATTTTTGTGTCCTTATTTCATCTCTTGGTTGTTATCCCTATTCTTCCATTGATAGGGGATGGATAGAAGCAGGAAACACCTTGAAACACTGATTGGGAATGCCTAAAAATCTAAAAGACTTGGGAATCATCAGAAGATGTTTGCCCAGGAGAAATGTTTCCACGTGCCAGAAATGGTACCATAATGCATCTCCCCCTGTACCTGGAATATTTTTGTTGGTTGGGGACTCAGCTTACCATGTGGCAGATTTCTGGGAAAAGACCTAGTTTTAAGGTCAACATAGAGTCCTATTAGCTCACTACCCCTTAAGGAGATCTACACTCTTTTGCTTTTTCTCGCATAAGATGTTCCATCTCTTCTTCTCTCCTGCCCCTCAAGGATACGGAGTTTCCATTTACCTTGGTCTCACAAGTTGCATCCTTTGCACCCTTTCACATTTCGGTTTTGGAGTTTGCTGTGCATTATTGTATGAGGGAATATTATGAAGATTTGACAATTTTAATCCATTTGTGGTAGGTTTGGTTACCTTAGTCTGCGTGGTTAGTTGTGTTATGATGATACCCTTTAGCCTGCACCTAGGGTTTGTCTAGATACACCATATTGCTTGTGTGTTGTTTTTTCCATAGCCACTTTTAGACCAAACACCACATGGTACTGTAGCACCTCCCAGCAGCGCTGTCACATGCATAAAGTGCACACTTGGGCTGCCATGTATCACTGTTTTGATATCCCAGTCTGATGGCTTCATGGATCTATGTACCTTGCACTCCAACCCTTAATTAACAGCACAACAGGATTACTTGCTTTGTCTTGTTTGTCATTTTCTCTTGTAGCATCTCCTTTGGTACATGAACGGTTTCTTACAACATGATTATTTGAGTTTATCACTAGGAGCTACCATATAGGTTGTTTGGCCAATCAACCTATTGATTGGGGACTTTCTTGAGTTGAATTTACCATGATCTGTACAATCGCAGGCCAGAGAACTTGTTTTGTGCTCAGATGGTTTGTTTTAGCTACGTTTTCCTCTTGTAGTTGTTCCCGTGGACATGCTGTAGCGCACATGCACTTTTTATGTCTTGTTGGGGAGGAGGTTTTCCTCTTGTTTTGTGGTCAGATGGTTTGTTTTAGCTATGTTTTCCTCTTGTAGTTGTTCCCGTGGACATGCTGTAACGCACATGCACTTTTTATCTCTCGTTGGGGAGGAGGTCCAAGGCCTTTCCGTGTGTGATACTCTCTTAGGGGATGGTACTTTTGTACCTCATAGCTTGTTTCCCATTCATTCAACTTATAAGCTATCCTTCAACTATCTGTCGTTCACACTTTATTTGTGTTCTTGCTTCACTGTGAGTGCATGCAGCTTCAATTTACTCAAGAACTAACAATGTTCATCTCATTGACGCTTGTTCATCTCATCGCCCTTCTCCTTGCGTTCTGTTTTCTGCTCTGTGCTATCTTCTCTCTACATCTCTCTTCTCTGCAACTCCAGATCTTATAAACAGGAGGAGAGTACTATCCCCAAATAACAATAGAGGATTATGGTTGTTGCTTATTCTGACATGACTTGGTATTTGAACTGGGACCTTGACACATGCAGGATGGATGTTTGGAGGCAGGGCAGGTAGAAGGAGGCCTTTTGAGATATTACAGTGGATCCTTGGAGAGTGCGTTTAGAGAGATCCCTTTGTAGAGGCACCCAAGGATGTACCCTTCTTTGCATTCAACATTAGATTTGGGAGGAGGATATAGATGAGTAGGATCAATGTGATGTCAATGACAACCCGACATTGGATTGCCTAGGGTATCACACCACTGTTCATTACAGTTTGGAGGAGATGGTAGGATAGCTTTACACCTAGAAAGGTTTCACTCTTTCTGTGTCTATTAGTGTACAAGAGCCTAGCAGTTGGCAGTTGGGCTCGGTTTTGGTAGAGATTTAGTCGGTTGTGTCAGATGTGGGGAGCCAAAGGAGACAGATATTGTATCTGCGATTACCCTTGGGCTTAGGAGGTATGGAAGAGAGTCCTTAGGATGACATTTCATGGCATATGAGAGTCTATGATTTTGACATGGGTCACAAAAAAGGCCCCTTGTTGAGCTACTAAATTTAGAGGACTCTACGAGCAGAAAATTATCACGCATTTAGTCTTAATTTAGCTCCCAAAGAACAGCTCCAAAGAGATTGATTCATTTAAAATGCATTTTATTTTGGCAGTAGGACAAACGCCTAAAAAGCCCCTATACAAGGACATGTGGGCATCCAATCTCATCCCATATCCATATTGTGCCAAGCTTTCCACCATCATTCCTCATCATCTGGGCTGCCACCCTGCACTTGTCACCTGTAACATTGGGACTGCCAACCTGTTGCCACTGGTGCCATCCCTCCTGCCCCTGCTGCTGTCAGCCATTTATTGCTTTCACCTTACCCCTGGAGGACTGTCTGCTGCTGCATTCTGGTTCTCAGCCCTCTCCATCATTTGTTGCTGCTGTCCCCAGTTGTCACCCTCATCTGGAGGCTGAATTGTTGGTTCCAAGCTGCTGTCCAAATCTTCCTCATCATTTTACAGCACTTGCCTACACTTAGAGCCTCTTTAGGTGTCTGGGTCTTGGCTGCCAGCTACTCCATGCTCTGTTAGAGATTGTCACCATGTGGTACATTGTCGCATTTGCTTGTTCTAGCCACAGAGATTGCTGCATTTTGACTTCACCCTCTCTGTCAGTTTGCTCCCACAAGAGAATGGATGCTGAACAATCTCGGCTCCTTGAACACCCTTCATCTGTATCAGATCTTTCATTGATTTTTTGGCTATTGATTGATTCAACACTTTCTTCTTCTTGTTCTTTTGCATTCTCATTTGAGTTCATTGTAAATTAGTCGTGTTCATATACTCATAATATTAGTCTTTAGGGTTAATTTTCTTTGTAGACCCTAGTGTATCTTCACATGGTATTAGAGTTGGTTCTCTTCTAAAGAGTATCTTGGGGCTATCATGAAAAGCCTGGTTTGCATGAGCGACTCACAACTAACTCTTGATGTCTCAAACTCTTCCATCTTGGGATCCTATGGTGTCTAATCAGGCCAGTCCACTTGAGACCTTCATGCAAGGTTATGGTTGCAATGTGAAGAACAACACTTCATTCTCTTTTAAGTTATTCCACTACTTTTTCTATGTTATCTAAGTATCATCATATGAATCCAACCTCTCCTCCTTTGCATATTGATGGGGAGGCCATTGGTGTTGATGATTTCCTAGATGATATGTAACAAACCATGTGTGTCACATGAGATTGTGTGAATAGAGCTGGCTGTTGTCTCCATGATGGTTAATGGTCTCTTCCAGAAAGTCATAAATATACATAGACTACGAGAGTTTACTCTAGATAGGTACCAGCAACTGGCACTATGATCCTCACAACCACCTGCAACAAGAGAAAATGGGAGATGTTGGTTTGCATAGGCTACTACATGGTTGAGGGCTGTTGCCTCCCAATTGATGCCCTTCCACTATTATAATGTACTCTAGATGCGCCCCCCATGTGACCAAGTCATATTGAGTTGTGCCATTTCATCAGATATCATGAAAAAGACAGTGAAAGCACATTTGCTTGAAACACTGTTTCGGGGTCCAAAACAGGAACAATGGAATGAAAACATTGCTTCCTGTTTGGGATGCGTTTTGGGATAGGCGTTTCATTAGATCCTGACAAGATCCGGCTGTAGTCCTCTTGACCTTGTGTTCGCTGCAAGCAGCTGCTTTCTGGTGTGTGTCGAAACTGCTTCTAGCCATTGCCGTCAGTTGGAGAGTCACAAAACACTTGCGCTTGCTGGTGCCAGCTCACTTGAAGCTTGCGTTTGTAGTCTACAGCAGTGGCCTTCACCCCAGGAAAAGCTGACAGCTGCGTTTTGCAGCTAGCTGCTGTTGTCTTCATCTTCTAGATCTCCAAGCTGCTGCCCCCTCTTTAGAGTTGCCATCGCGTGGATCCACACTCTAGAGATTTGCGTTTGTTGTTATTGGTCACATCTAGAGGTTGTTTGCTCCTCTTCGGGATCCATAAAGAGAATGAGATAGTCTTGATATCATACTCTTTGCCTTAGTTCTTCAGAGACATGGGAGTTCAAGGTTTTGCATTTACTTTGCATAGTGTGCTTATTGCATTGAGCATTGTATCTACTCATTCATCATTTTCTGTATTCATTGTCTTTGAGTTACCTTGACCCTACTGAGTTCTTTCATCGCTTTGTGCTTTGTCATACAATTGTGTTTGTATTCTATGTTTAAGTAGATTTCTTTAAACGCCTCTTCGTTTTACCCTTCTAGTTTGCTGCTACGTACTCTATTCCACTATGCATCTATTTTCATCCTTCATCCTTTAGCTCTTACCCTCATCCTTGGCTTTGCTAATCTTCTCTGTTTTTAGGAAGCTATAACCATGGCGAATGGCAATTTTGGGAGCGAGAAACGTTGAAAAATTGTTGTTGCCTTGCCCAAACAGCCATGGAAGCTATCATCCATAGCTTAGGACCACTAGAAAGATTGTTGCCCCCTTCGGTATGCCGTCTTTTGCACTAGAAGGGCCTTGGGCTGCTGTGACTTGCTTTTGGAGGGCTCCAAACTGCTTTCACATACCATAGGAGTGATTCTTGGTGGCTGCAAATCACATCACAATGGTTGGAGTAGACTTTCACTAGTCCCTAAACAAGTTTTTCTCACTTGCGTGAGCTGCAAAACGGGCATCTATGTTGGTCCAAATAGGCACACGTAGAGTAGTCATCTTCACAACAGGTGAGAAAACCTCTTGGGAAGTCAATCCCTTTCCTGTGTGCATACCCTTTAGCAACCAATCTTGCCTTGTACTTGGGTTTATCATCAACTGTCTTTACTTTGTAAACTGACTCGTTTGGAAGAGGCTTCCTTCCTTTGGGCAACAACACAAGATCCCAAGTATCATTTGCATATAGAGATTTAATCTCTTCCTGGATAGCTAGCTCCCACTTATTGCTGAATTCGCATGACTTGGCCTCTTTGTATGTAAGAGGCTCACCCTCATTTGTAAGCATCACATGATGCAAGGAGGGGTCAAACCTGCATATCCAATGATCTACATTTTCA
The DNA here is from genome assembly GCF_053477565.2 of Lygodium microphyllum. Taxonomy (NCBI): domain Eukaryota; kingdom Viridiplantae; phylum Streptophyta; class Polypodiopsida; order Schizaeales; family Lygodiaceae; genus Lygodium; species Lygodium microphyllum. Next base: position 10,290,770 of record NC_141161.1, on the reverse strand, counting down.
GGCATCGGGTTTACATCTGAAGGTATATTATTTTCAGCATTTATTGGCTGCTGTAAGCCATTTTCAGCATGCTGTTCATGCTGTACAACACCTTCATTTTCATTACCAGCACTTGAATTTTCATAATCAGCAAGTCTATCTTGCTGTCCATGATCTCCTTGTGTTCCTATTTGCTGTCCATCATCATCTGGCTTGAAAATAACCGGCGCTGATATTGTTTTTAGCCTGCGGTACAGCACCATGAGGTTATTTTCTTTAATAATAGATGGCTGCAAACTCTGAAATTTGACCTTTTTCATATCTTCATCAGAGGCTAAAGTACCTTTCAGCAATTTGGCCTCATTAAACGCAACATTACGGTTGTGAATAATTTTCTTGGATTGAGGTGATCACCCTCTGTAGCCAAATTCACCCTCATCACCATAGCCCATGAAGATGCCTTTGGTGGATTTTGGGTCAAGTTGGTTCCTCAGCTCATCTCGAACACGCACAAAAGCATCATAGCCAAATATGCGTAAATGGTCATATGAGGCTGATTTGCCAGACCAAATCTCCTCAGGGATGCCACTATTTAAGGATCTGTTTGGAGAGCGATTGCAAATGTGAACCGCGGTTTTGAGTGCCTCTCTCCAAAATTCATGAGGGAGATTAGCAGTGGACATCATACACTGCACTCTTTCATATAAAGTCCTATTATATCTTTCAGCCACCCCATTTGAAGAAGGGCTGTGAGGAGCTGTAAGCTCCCTCTTAATTCCATTCAAGTCATAAAGGACTTGAATTCAGTTGATGTGAACTCACCCCCATTATCAGTTCTCAAGCATTTCAGCTTTCTACCTGTCTGAGTGGTCACAAATGCATGAAAAGTTTTAAAAACAGCAAACAGGTCACTTTTCTTTTTCAACAAGTATATCCAAATATTTTTGGAACAATAATCTATAAAGGAGACAAAATATGCAGCACCACCCAACGATTTCACGGACATACTGCATACATCAGAATGCACTAAGTCCAAGACATTGGATTTATGAGAGACACCAGAGTAAAAGGAAAATTTTATTTGCTTTCCAAACTGACTCTCATTACAAAAGTCAAGTTTAGAGCCTTTTTCATCAACCCTCTTCAAAGAGGTAAGACATTAAGTCCTTTCTGGCTCATATGGCCTAATCTCTTATGCTATAACTCCAAGCGATTGCCAATTTCAGCAACTATAAGAAAGTTGCCATTCAAAGCTTTACAATGCAAACAATAGAAAGTTCCCTTCTTGGTTTGTTTTGCAATTTGCATGGAACTCTTTTTCACTTTTGACAATCCACCACCAAACAGTGTAGTGTAATGATGCAAGTCAAGCTGACCAATAGATACTAAAGTCTTTTTAATGCCATGCACATATCTGATATCTTTCCACATAAGCTCTTGTCCATTGTCTAAAGACAAGTGTATAGTGCCAATCCCATCAATGGTGCAAGCATGGTTATTCCCAAGATACACCTTTCCATAACTGCTTGCATTGAACATAGCAAAACACTCCAAGCAAGGGGTTACATGGAAAGAGGCACCAGAGTTTAGAATCCAAGTCTGAGTGACACCATCATCAACTGACAAAAGTGCATCAATCAGATTAGCCTTGGTAATTTGCATATCTTGCATGTGACATACAAGGTCATCATAATCAACTGCACATAATATATCGGCCTCTGTAGTCGAAAGCTCCTCTGTGACCACACTAGAGGCCACATTGGCATTTTCCTTGCCTTTGGCTGCCTCAGATGCATCTGTGTTATTCTCTTTCTTCTTTTTGTCTCGTGCATTCTTCTTTCTCTCTTGTTACTTCTTGTAATACCTGCAATCACATTTATTGTGGCCCTTCCGACCACAGTGATAGCAAGTAATGTCACTCTTTTTCTTTCCTTTGCTCTTGCTTCTGTTTCTCTGTCCTGCATTTGCATTTTTCTTTTCAGCCTTGCCTCTTACATTATAAGCTAAGTCGTTGCCTTCTCTACTAGACATACGTCTAATTTCTTCATTCAAGATTGAACCCCTTATTCCATCATATGAGAGATTGGGATTATTGCTTAGAGAAACCACCAAGGTCTCCCAAGAGTCAGGCATTGTCACTTAAGTGCTCAGCTGTAGGCTTTGACTCATCCAGTCACATATTCATCATCTTGCGCATTAAGTGCACATGATTAACATGTGTGGTGATCTCATAGGTACTTTTTAGCTTCTCCCATATTGCATAACTTGTATCTAAACCCTTAATATTTGTCAAGTTGTCATCAGTGACACCCATGTTAATGTAAGCCACAGCCTTTTTGTTTAGTCTAGCCAAGTGTGCATTAGACATTTGTGCGGGTTTATCTTCCTGCAAAGCGTCCTCACAATCCTTTAGGAACAATATGCCTTGCATACGGTCTTTCCAAAGGTGAAAGCCATGACTATCAAGCCATTTGATTTCCATCAAACTCTTAATGTTTGAATTGGAAGAAGTTTCAGTCATTTTATCAGGAACATAAGAATAAATGCTCTGGACTATAAAAGCACAAGATGAATCAGCAAACACACTGCTGTTCTTTCGCAAACAGTTATAAATCTTTGCTGTTTGTACATGAACTAGCCACCACAGGGGCAAAAATGTAGAAATTTACCAAATTTTGCACAAAACCCCAAAAATTCAGGTCTAAAAGTGCATAAATGTCAGCCAATCCGACCCAATTGAGCAAAATTTTACCAATACAAAAAAGCCCCAATTTTCTAAGATCTAATGTCAAGAATTTTTGTCAAAAGAGCGAAGTTCTTACAAATTTGGCAAAATCCCCAATTTAATTGAGGTCATCACAGGCAATGTCCGCAATTTCTGACCTAAATATCACTGCCAGCTATAGACGAGGTTAATTCTGGGAAAAGCCCCAAATTTTCAGGCTCAAATTTACACAGAATTGATAACCGTGCTTTCGTGCACGAACCCATGTAAAGGCAAAAGGGAAAATTTTGAAATTTACGAAAATTTTGTTTTGATTTCTAAAAAAAAAAGACAGGGGGTCCATTGACCCGTCACGACGTCATGTGGCACCGCCTGCTTGCTCCGTGCTGGTGCGGCTGCCAGCTTCGTTGCTTGACTTGCACGCCTGGTTCTCACCCGGTCCGCTTCGTCATGTCAGTTGGTCACATTGCTTGATCTCTCGACTGGCACACGTGGTCTTGTGCCTGACATCAGCCCCATAAGTTTATCCCGTCAGGTTGCTCATGTGATCCTGTCGCTTGTTGGTCCGGTGGCTGCCTGCGTCTTTTCCGCCTGCAGCCCACTCTAAGTTGAGAGCTCGCCACTCTTGCTCAATTAACTTTCTTTTGCCTCGAGGTGTTCGTGAGCTGCTTGCATTGTCAGCTACCCTTGATCTCGGGAAGCGTGCACTTTGTGCTCTGATACTAGTTGTTGGAGCTCAATTGGGATGTGCAGCAACAATTCGAGGAGAGTGTGAGAGTCACGGCGAGAGTCAGAGAGGGAGAGTGAAAGTACGATTAGATTTTTGAGTGTACCAACTATGTGTTGGTACACAAAGAATAAAATATATTTATACTTAGGGCATATTAAGGGTGCATTCACATGTATAAGTGAATAGTGTGCGTGTACTATACACGGAGGTCAAACACGCCTTTATCCCAACACCCAATAACTATCAGTATATCGATGCAAAGAGAGTGAAGAAGCATGCTTGTAGAAAGAGCTAAGATCTTGGGTGCCTTTAAGAAGGCGAAAGATGCCCTTCACTACTTGCGAATGAAGTACTGAAGGGCTGTGCATATATCTACTCAAGTGGGACACAACAAACTAAAGATCGGGCCTCATGTGACATAGATAAATCAAGCATCCAACAACATACTGATATAAAGTAGTGTCAAAGGATCTGTTACCATCATCTGAAGTGAATCTAAAATCAGGCTCCAAGGGAGTAGACACATGCTTACAATCCTCAAATTGAGAATGTTGAAGAAGCTGTCCAATGTACTTGGATTGTGTCACAATGATGCCTCTCTCAATGGTAGCAAATTGGATACCCAAAAAATAGTGATGTAGACCAAGATTTGTCATGGCAAATGTTTGCTGTAAATTAGACTTAAATGTTGCAATTTGACTAGCATTGGTCCCAAAGCACAAGAATGATAAATTAGATCTCTGATGTTGGACGTAAAGAGTAGCCTCCGTAGGGCTATTTAGAAATCCAAGATGTAATAGATAAGAATGTATGGGCGTACCAAGCTCGTGGAACTTGATTTAAACCATTCAAAGCCTTCTTGAGACATTAGACTTTGTGCTTAGAGCCTTTAACTGGAAATCTTGGAGGCTAAGAAACATATACTTGTTCACTAAGATATCCATGGAGAAATGCCGTCTTGATATCGAATTGATGCACCTCCCAATGAAAGTGAGTAGGAAAGGCAATAATACTCCTAATGGTAGTAATGCGAGAGGTAGGGAAAAAGTCTTCTCCAAGTCGATTCCTTGTTGTTGGGCATAGCCCTTGGCAACAAGGCAAGCTTTGTACCTGTCAGTAGAACTATCCGACTTTCTTTTAATTTTATAAACCCATTTAATACCTATGGCGCACGCTTGCCATGAGGCATGTCACATAGCTTCCAAGTGTCATTCTGATGGATGGAATCAATCTTTGGCTTCATTGCTTCCACCCAACGATCATGTGAAAAAGCATCTTTATAACATAGAGATTATTCATTGCATGTTGTAGCCACCAATTTGTTAGAAGTGGAGCAACAATGGAAGCGTAAATATATGCTGTGATAAACCGCTGAAACACAAGACAAAAGAGAAAGGGAAAGAAAGAACACTGAAGAATACAATACAGATGAGGACTTAGATGTATGCTTATGAAATGGAATCCATATATCCAACACAAGATAGTCGCATACATTTGCGAGTCATTGGCTGTGTGGACATCGGCATTAGCTCCTCTCCTGAACATAAGATCCATAAGCGATGATGAGTAACTGACTGATTGAGGAGAAAGGGTCTTCAATAAATAGGACAAAAATATGATCTCAAAATGATCAGGTCAGCCAACACAATAAATGCCAACACAATAAATGCCCAATATGACCACACAATGACACCAATAAAAATGCCTAAATATCCTAAATAATGTCCCCAGCCTGTGCATGCACAGACTCACACATGAGCTGACATATCTGCTAACACTCTCTCTCATATCATGGGTGATCTGATACAATACAATGGTACAATGAGAATGAATCATAAACCATACAACATAGAATCACCGAGTAGAACCATGGATACTGATGCACTGGGTGATCAAGCCACCACCAAGGTGCCTCCGAGAGAATCTGAGGTCGATATAATGGATCGTACCAACTCCTAAAAATAGAGAAGATCATAGGATATCTTTGTGTTTGTCCTAATGTCTCTCAGTATCATACATGAACATCCTGTAAAAAATGCCTTTGGAACATATGTGACAATGGCTTCCCCGCCTTTGGCCAGACTGCCAAAGTGTCCCCTCATGTGAGCTCATGACTAGGAATCAAATCCGCTTTCTGCCAGTGAAACAGGCCATGATGAATCTGGATGTTAATCCTAGCTTCAAGTTTTGAACCCGTCAAACTTCAATCAATGTGTTAGGGAAGTTTCTCTTTGGATCTTGTGTATTTGTATAGATGTATAGATGAGGCATGGTTGCCCCTTCTCACCACCCTCTTACAGTCCCTCTCTAGCAATGGAGAGTCGTGAGCGATGCTGTCATCACCACCACAAGAAGGCAGCTGAGGAAGGGACCATCAATCCCTTCTCGCAATTCGAAGAAGCTGATCCTTTCCATGCCTTGGACTTCTCCTTGATTGGAGGATCAGAGTCTAAGACTGAGGTAGATAATGACTCGTCAATAGAGTCCACATCCCGCTTTGTCTTCTTCTTATTTTCCTTCCTGGAAGCCGCTAACTCTTTGGAGTCCTTCCGTAAATGACCTTTCTTCCCACAGTGGTAATTGGGTCTTCGACTTCTTCTTCATCAAACCCCTCTTTGAAGTTGCAAGAGCCTCACTAGAACTTGATGAAAGCCTCCCCTGTAACAGCAAGGATGCCTCATGCTCAAGTAGCATGGAGGTCATATGTGTAAAATTGATAGGAGTTGATGATGTCTGCGCTCTCAAAGCATTCACCACTCCATCGAATACCGGAGGGAGTTTGGAGAGCTTGAGTCCAATTAGATGAGTCTTTGGAAGGGCAGGCTGGATTTCCCGAGTTTGGTCTTGGATTTGGGTCACATGAAGTAGAAAAGGGTTGGATAGTATCTTGGGCCTCGAACGAAATTTGCTGCAGCTGTCCATAAAGAGTAACTACCCTCACGGTGGAAGGTGCCGTGTACAGTAGCTGCAACTTCATCCATACTTCAAAAGATTTCCTACAGGAGGTAACTACCCTCACGGTGGAAGATGCCCCGTACAATAGATGCAACTTCATCCATACTTCAAAAGATGTCTTGCAGGAGGTAACCGCGGGTAGGATTTCTTTGGAAATACATCGAAGTAAGGCCGAATAAGTATGGGCATCGTCCGAATCCCATGTAAGCACTGCTTTCTCGTGGCCGTCTTCATCAAAATCAGTTGGAACAGGAGAAGGCCATTAAGGAGGTTCAATAGCTCCATAAACCATGTGTCATAACCGCTTCTTTATAAACCAAGCCTTCATCACATCACTCCATGTGAGACAATCAGAACCATGTAACTTATCATGAGGGGATGTGCACAGAGGAACCATTTGTAGAGGATTTAGAAGAGAAGTAGAGAAAATGATATATTTGGAGAGGAAACACAGCCAAACCACAAGCAAAGACTGCAGAAAATGTTAGTTCACATGTAGTATTCACCAATTTCTAGCCAAAACAAGAAGAAATCTGCTGCGAAAGTCAAAAACTGCCTAAAAAAGCAAAAATGGCTTGATAATGTAGTCACCCAGTGAGGAGGAGACAAAGAAACACCAAAACACAGGCTGGAACTACCACACAAGTAGGAGAGGGGATGACATACCTGTATGGATGTTGATGTCAGCAAAAACGGAGGTAAAACAGGTCCCCTAGTTAGAGCAGCAGTCGCCTAATCAGCAATGGTTAAAACAGTCTTGAAATCAGCAAAGAAAATATAGGAGAATAGAACTTGAAATCTGACACCATGTTAGAAGTGGAGCAACAATGGAAGCATAAATATATGCTATAATAAATTGCTGAAACACAAGACAAAAGAGAAAGGGAAAGAAAGAACATTGAAGAGCACAATACAAATGAGAACTCAGATGTACGCTCGGGAAATGGAATCCATATATCCAACACAAGATAGTCTCATACAACAGTGAGTCATTTGTTGTGTGGGCACCGGCACTGGCTCCTCTTCCCAACAGAAGATCCACAAGTGATGGTGAGTAACTGATTGACTGATGAGGAAGAGCCTGAATAAATAGGACAAAAATATGTCCTCAAAATGATCACATCGGCCAACATTCAATGCTGGTCGGCCAGCAATAAATGTCCAATATGACCATAAAATGATCAAATAAAAATGCCTAAATATCCTAAATAATGTCCCTAGCCTTTGTATGTACAGACTCTCACATGATCTGACATATTTGCTAACACAATGCACATGCAAGAAGATTACCTTGATCCTTAAATTGAGAATAGTTCGTGATCTTATGTGTAAGAGCTAGAACAGGCTCCTTCTTCTCTGATGCAATGCGCTTACAACATTCAGTGATATCGTGCCCTATCTTTGGGCAATAATTACACCTCTTAGCTTGATTGGACCCTTGGAAGTATTGATAAAGGCTAGACTTGCATGGAATGTTGTCTTTGACGTTGGAGGAGTGAAGGAAGAAGGACGACCTGCATAAAAGTTTGTTGTTTTTGGACAGCACCCTTGTTTTTTAGCTTGGGTTTGGTTTTTCCACGATGATAGGTGGAGAAGGCCTAGTTGGTTGCCATTTGGTCGAGACGGCTTTGGTGCTCTTGTAAGAAAAGAGACATAAGCTGGTTGAAGGTATAGGTAACTTGTGTACACATAGTTACCAATTGCAAGGTGGTATAGCAAAACCTTGATATGACTCCGGCAGACCATTAAGAGTGATGGAAACAAGTTGGTTATGAGGAACTTCTTCATCAATATGTAATAATTGCTCAATAAGATCTATGATGCAAGTGAGAGAGGCATCCATATTACCTCCTCCTTCCATGTGAATGTCTTCTAGTTGCTTACGTAGGTAAGCAACATGTGCATCCTTGTGCACTTGCTATAATGATGCAAGCTTATCCCATGCTTCCTTGGATGCCTTGCATGATTAGATGTGTGGAAGAATGGCTCTCTCTACGGATAAAGCAATTGGGGCATGCGCTTGGGCGTCACGACCATTCCATTGGATCTGATCTTAAGTGGGAGGTGTTGTCGAAGAAGAAGATGATTCAGCACCATGAGCCACCTCGCGATGTGGAAGTGGAAGGTGGTGCGGGTGTTGGAGAAGCCATCCTTTGCTCGGTGCCGTTGGCTATATGCCATAGATTCTTGGCGACAAGCACACGTCGCATCATGTAAGCTCACATTGGGTAATTGGTGCCGTCGAGGTTGTCGTCGGTGCCAAGTATGCCCAACAAATCATTCTTATTGTTGGCCATGAGTGATTATTAGCAATAAGATAATGTTTTCTAAGTGAAGAGAAAGAAAATAGATGGCCGATTAATAATAAGTCATTGATAGAAGAATTGCTGTTAGCCTCAATGAAGTTGAATAATATGGAGAATAATAATTTCTCTTGCTGTTTTCCTTCTGAGGAGAGAGAAAAATATGGAGAAAATAATTATTTTCATTAAAAAAATTTACCCCATCAAGGGATGATTAGTAATATGCTGAAATCAGAGATTAATGGCTGGAAATGGTCCAATAATGTGGATAGAAGCTGAATATACTGAAAATTTGCCCAATAATATGCCGAAATGATCAAATTTGTCTTTTCAATGTCGAGAAATAACAAGGCCAGCAGCCAAGTAATATAATTTTGGAGCATGTTGAGGGCCAAGAAAATGAATTGTGGCAAAAGCTCTAAATGTTGGGTGCCTCCGTGGTGGGAATTGTGCAAAAGCTGCAAATTTTACCCGAAAAATGAAGAGAAATTGAAGAAATTGGGTAAAATTTTTACCCAATTAATGCTGAATTTCGCACCTTAAGCTTGATTAAGTCTTGAAATTGATGACTTTTAGAAAAGCTCCAAACATTTTGAAGAATTTGGGGTGAAATTGGGCTTAAATGACTTGGAGAACAAAATGCACTGAAATGCAATAAATTGATTGCTCTAGAATGAGCTACGTCCTCCATCAAAACAAGTGACAAATAGATTAGAGCTCCTAGAGTTGTCGTTTGACTTAGACTGAGGCTCACATGTAGGAGATGACAAGGCATGACTACTAACCGTTGTACCTCTTCCTTTTGCATTGGATGATTTCATCATTTTTATAAATGGTGCTTGGGCAAGTGAACAATTTCTTGCTTCAGTATTTTAGTCTATATACCCACTCTTGCACCAAGTTTGCATTCTGTGCATGCACAGAACGTTCCGTATAGTACTGTACTGTATAGAACGTTTGGTACGGTTCGGTGTAGTGATGCGTGCATTCCTTCCACACCGAGTTGATTAGACCATTGCAAAGTCCTGATGGCATGCTTATTTGAATTTTTCACTTGTTTTTGTGGCTGTTGCACATGAACGTTGGCTGAAGTTCTAACTTCTCCTCTCCTCTCCCACAGGGCAGCTCCCTTTTTCACCTCTTCACCCAAAAATCAGCCACCTTCTTCAATGTTCCCCTCTTGAGCTCAAGCTTGAAGCACACTGCACCTCCAATACCTTCTTCTCATCCTCCTATCCCTCTCCCTCTTTCTCTCTCTCTCCCTTTCCCTCACCTTCTCTTTTTTTCCTCTCATTCTCTTTCGCTTCTGCCCCTCTCCTGTCCCTATCCCTCTTCCTCTTGCTCCCCCTTTCTCTATTCCTTTCCATCACCTCCATTTTCTCTCCTCTCCCTTTCTCTTTCTCTTCCACACCCCAAACCACACCCCCGAAACCCCCCAACCCTCCCCCCCCTCCATTTCATCCATCTCCCTCTTCCTTTTCCTCTCCCTATCCACAATGCCAAAGCCTCTCTATGAAACTTTTGGTCTCTATGCCACAAATCTTGTGAAGGCATTGGGCAATGTAAATTGCCATCGTTGGACTTGCAAGTTTTGTGGGAGGACGAGTGATTGATAGGAGGCTCATCGTCCACTTGACAAAGGTGGGTGGGCAATGTAGCCCATGTCATTCATTCCCTCAATCTGTAGTGGATGAGATCATGAAGAAGTACTCTCGCCTCTCCTGTCAATGTTGCCATGCTCAAGAGGAGGTGGTTTCCCCCGACATGGAAGTGGATAGTTATGAAAAGCCTTCTTCTACACCTTTTCCTAGCCCATGTGCCTCAACGGCCTCGGGCTCCGTCGCCATTGTTGGAAGCAAAGGGCCCTGGAGGCAAGCCTCACTATAAGAAGCTAAGGGTAGTGTTTCCTATCCTTTGTCTTTCCTCAAAGAGAGGGAAAGCAATGCAAAGATAGAGATAGGTGAAAGCGAATGGTCAAAGTCATTGCCACGGTTGGTCCATGTAAGGGGTGTCTCACCTACAATGATATGCGGACCAAGAAGCTTGATGATATGAGAGAGAGAGAGAGAGAGAGAGAGAGAGAGAGAGAGAGAGAGAGAGTTATATTAATGTCTGCAAAAGGCCAAGTTGGCCTATAAGACCAAAAGGTTACATACAAAATATCTGGGAAGTTTTCCAAGTCCCAGCAAAGCTACTATCTAGTGTTATGGTGAACTAGGTGAGTAGGTACAAAATGGTATACAGACTCAATACAATCTAGAGAGAGAGAGAGAGAGAGAGAGAGAGAGAGAGAGAGAGAGAGAGAGAGAGAGAGAGAGAGAGAGAGAGAGAGAGAGAGAGAGAGAGAGAGAGAGAGAGAGAGAGAGAGAGAGAGCCTGTGTATGCCAGATGGGCAAAGTATGGTTGCATCATAGTTTTCAATGGATGGAGCGATCGGAAGAAACGGGGCATCATCTCTCTTGCACATTCTTCTTGTGCGTCGTGGATGCGGGGCAAAGAGGATGAAGAAGTATGGGCGTATTCATGTACTCACATATTCGCTAAGCTATCATTGAGGTAGTGTTTTTTGGGTTTATGATTCAATGATTTGTTACTCATTTTATTTTTCAATATTCAGAAATCATAGTGCTTTTACCTCTTCATAAGCATCTATCTCTTCATTCTACCTCTTTATTCTTCATCATGATTCATAAATCTCAATCTCCATGATCCATGATTCCATTGTAACTCAAACCTATCCGCTCTTTCACTAGGGCCATGTAGGTTGTTGTGACTAATGTGATGCAAGTGGTGACAAAGAATGCTTCCAATTGTTAAAGGATGGGCCGCTTACTTGAAGCAGAGTTCCTGTCCATTGTATGGACTCTATGTGCCACCCATTGCATCGATCTGCTCATGGAATACATGGGGTCATTGGAATCGATGAGGAAGATTATTGGGGATGCTTGTCTCATAGTAGATTTTATCACCAAGAAGGTAACAATTTTCGCTATCTACTGCACCTACAATGACATAGAGTTAAGGAAGCCTTGCAAGATCTGTTTTGCCACCCTGTGGTTACTTTTAGAGAGGTTATATGACGTGCAAAATAAAATTCAGCAAGCCATGGTCTGGGAGGAGGTCAAGGCATGGCTATAGGAGGAGTCGCTCTCAAGTGTAGAAGAGGGAAAAGCCATTCGGAGGCTTTGCTTGAGAGAGGCATTTTGGAATGATGTATGAGTGCTAGTCATTGCCATTACCCCCTTTTATAGGGTTCTATGCATGATTGACATGGAGAGCGCCACCTTGGGGCTTCTTGTGTACTTCATGAGGGAGGCCATTGAGGAGATCAAGGCGTGTAAAGTACTAGACGAGGAGGACCCACGGTAACTACACTTGTTTTTGCGTAAATTAATTAAGTTTAAAGTAAAGAGTTTCAATTTTCGAATTCGAATGACTAAATTAAATGTTAAAAAAAATGTAGTTTTGACATATTGGATGCTATGCCAAGGTGTGATGACATTCTTTAGTTAGTGGAGAAAAGATGAAAGTGGATGAGAAGACCCATCCATGGATTGCTTGCCCTCTTACATCTTGCTTATAAAGCTCCACCCCTTTTCATGGACCAAGAGTTGGCAGCCGATAGAAATGCCTAGCTCCTAAAGGCATTGGATGAAGACTAGCATGCAGGATTTTTACAAGGAATCATCAAATATAGTGACCAAACATGACCCGCTTTTGCGAGCACTCTATGTTGGAAGAGGGTCTATTTGGTGAAGTCTATTTTGTGGTGGGAATCTTTTGGATATTACGTATCCGTTGTGGAAAAGATTTTCCTTGAGGACTTGCATAGGTAAGTTGTAAGTATTCGCTTGTAAGTTGTTATCTAAAGCTGAATTGTTGTGTGATCATTGAATTTGAATTTTGAAACAATTTGAATTTTTTACCTAATGTAGCATTGTTTAGTCGGTGCGTGTGTGAGAAATTGGTCAACATATTCTCTCATTCACACCAAGACCTGAAACAAGTTGAGCACATGGCAGCTAGAGTGACTAATTTATTGCAGCTCTACTTCTGTATGCTTTGAATTATGCGTGAGATGCCCATGGCTAGATAGGTAAGTCAAAAGTAACAAGTTATATTCCACTTATTACTTATTCTAAACAATGAGTCAAGGTCTAAATATGCCAATTACTATTTTATTTCAATTAGGTGAATGTTGATAAGATGAAGTTAAGTGGGGCTACCTTGAAGAGTGTCAACAAGGAGCAAAATGAAGAGTAGGAGGCCATCTTCAAGGATCTCTATATGAAGTTGGAGGAGATCGACCGTTGAGTCTCACACATGGGTAAGGGCCATTAAGTTGTTGCTCAAGTTGCGAGCACTAGGATCGACCTTGCACCAGCCATTAAGACCTATGTGAGACGAGGCTTTGGAAGTTCCTATATTGCACGTGTAGTTGTTGTAGACGATGTTCCAATTAGGATGATGATGATGGAAATGTTGTAAGTGATGGTGACTTTTGTGAGCCATTTGAGGCCTCATCTAGTGAGGGCCTCTCTCCGCCTTCCAATGTGTTTGAGCCTGATGATGAGTCGTCCTTATGAGTCTAGACATTTTGTACTTACTCGATTTGTCATTATACATGACTCTAGTTTCGACTCTTTAGACCTATATAGCCTTGCAATTGTTTCCAAATCTCTAGTCTCTAATTTGTGAAACTTTGTAATGATTGATCATCTTTAAGTTGCACATTTTATGTGTATTTTTTATATACATAAATATAATTTTACATGTGTTTTTGAATGACCATACTATGAAATAACATATTTTATTCTTGAAGTTTTTGTGTACGTTTTGCACCGCACTAGTTCACGTACAAATCGTATCATACTAAATGTAGGAAACCACCCTGTCTTGCAATTTAAGGCTAGGAAGGATATAATTGCAGCTTGAACATCTTGCTTTAGCCATGGCATTAGCTCTAATAGTGGGTGCTTAATGTGTCGAGCATTTTGTGGGCAATATCGTCTTTGTCATCTTGCTCCCATCTTTTTGTTCTTGTGTATGTGTTTTCTAGGTTCTTGGTGATCTTGCTTTAGAATTATTCTAGTAGTGCTAGAAAGGATATAATTGCAGCTTGAACATCTTGCTTTAGCCATGGCATTAGCTCTAATAGTGGGTGCTTAATGTGTCGAGCATTTTGTGGGCAATATCGTCTTTGTCATCTTGCTCCCATCTTTTTGTTCTTGTGTATGTGTTTTCTAGGTTCTTGGTGATCTTGCTTTAGAATTATTCTAGTAGCCTCAGGGTTCTCCAACAAAGTTTCATCTCATTAGCATCCCCTTTGCTCTCACTTTTGCAATTGCTTTAGCTAGGGTATCTTGCTTTAGCCATACCATTACTTTAGTAAAACTTGAATACAGCCCCACTATAGTAACAATCTCGCCTAGTCTTTGCCCTAATAACTCTCACTCTAACGACAAGAGCTATTATACTCCTACTCAAATGTATCAAAGAGGAAAGATTTGCAATGAGGATTTCTTGTTGTTTTGTAGAATTTTACAAATCTTTTGATACCATGTCAAATATGTCTCATAAGGCTACAAGACATTGGAGTGTTGAAGGAGCTATGTTGAAATCGGCATTCAAAAATAATTTGAGGAGTAGGTATCGTAAAATATCTTGCATACATGAAATGAATCAGCAAATAAACAAAAAATCGCTAAATAGGAGAGCTAGAATGCTCTTGCATGGTAGACAACACATGATAAGCCCCAAATATTGGTGCCCCTTTAGTATTTCTTCATCATTGTTCAAAGCTCGCATGAATCACGAGTGACTTGCTGTCACTAACCTTCTCTTGATGCCAATGATTCCCATGTGCATTGCTTTTGAATGAGCTTAGATTGGTCTCCAATACCGTGTTCTAATAAACAAAAGGTTCACTAAACAGGAGAGCTAGAATGCTCTTGTATGGTGGAGGACACATGATAGGCCCCAAATATTGATACCATTTTTGGTATTTCTTTATCATTGTTCAAAGCTTGCACGAATCACATGTGACTTTTATCACAAACTGACACTCTCGATGCCAATGGTTCCCATGGGCCGTGTGCATTGTCCTTGAATCAGTCTAGACTCATCTTTGCTATAGCGCCTTCAGTTGCTCTTTTACCAAACTTGACGAAATGCATGAGAACTCTGTCTATTCATATTCTAACAAGTGTAGTGCATAAGACTATATGTTGTCCTTAGTCCAATTGATCTAATAAGTGATATTGGAGATGCAAATTTGGCGCCACATTCTTGGATGTAGCAGACAATGTGTAAGAGATGCAAATCTCAATTCCAAACTAATTGGATCTACTTTACAAAGCCAACCCTATTCATGCCCTACCTTGCTGCCATAGCAAACCATGCTTGATAATAAAGAACAACTGCTTTGATGCTTGCAGTAATAGATTCTATTAGGTATTGCCTTGCATGTCCCTATCTTTCCTAGGCATTTCTTGCAATAGAATGGTTGTATTAAAGCCATTTTACACAGCACAATTGATCCACAAGTGTGCAACGACCTTGTCACTTTCAATGTTGGCCTTCAAGTAATTGTAGTGTGTTCAAAAATGCAAACGAACACATTAGCTTGCAAAACCCCTAAAATTGCCGCCATCCTTTGAGCTGAATTTCATGGAGCATTTGCTTTGGGAACTATCTTGCGTAGTCTCCTTGCAATCCCCCATTGTTCCTCTCACAAAGGAGGGATTTCATGCAATGAAATTGATAAAACCACTTTATTTGCAACAAAGTTGTCTAGAAAGTGCGTAAGATTTGAGATCTTAGAGGAGAAGAGAGGGTCTCAGCGTGTAGTGTTGTAATAACTTGTTGTGATGAGAATCAGGTTTAAAGTAGCAGCATACCTTGCTATAAATGGACTTACAAAGCTAATCAATGGATTCCCCATGCAGATAGGAGAAGATCAGCTACTGTCCCGACTCCATTCACGCCATTAACTCATGTTCTGTGGTTGGAAACTGCAATTTTTTCAGAAAAGAAGAGGTCCAAACTTGTTCATCTCAAATGTGAGAGAAATAGAATCTAATTGCTAAGATTAGCTTTCTAAAGGAGTACCAATGGCTCCTTAATCTAATCTTCTTTTTCATCAGGGACTGATTAATGACTTGGTCATTAATCATAACAAAGCTCCTCATTGGACTTGAGCTCAAGGCTTGCTTTATAACCCAAGTGAGTTGCTTACTTGACAATACTTTCAAGTGATAATTTAAACATTAGATGCAACTTTCAATTAATGAAAGTTTCACATTGCACCTTGTTTTTATTGCCGTAACATTTGCAGAAAGTTGAGGAAGCTGCTTGGAAAGAAATGCTTAGCATTGAAGAAATGATCCCATTTGAGATTTTGGCCCTTGCTTTCTTATTCCTGCAAAGAGTGCTAGTCTCATAACAGAGCACATCAAGTACCTGCAGAAAATTCTCCTCTAACAAAGAATATGACCCTAAATCTATCTGTTGGAGGATCAACAATTACTATAGGATCCTAGATGTCTTATACAATTGTTGTACATTTGTCAGCAGGGCGGCTATTGAGAAGATCATTGGATGATGTGCACCAAGCATGAGAGGCATGAGCTAAGTCAATTTGCTCATCGCTTGATTAAGGAAGTGGGTGCTTTTTATTGAGTTCTATTACCATTGCCTTTGGAAGTAGACCTATGCTGCTTTTTACGCATGTGGTGGCATTGCTTCACTCGTTGCTTTATTGAGACTTTTGTTAAACTTGATCTGAGTTCCCTAGCTATCAAACAAGATTGTATTATGATATACAACACATTGCCTCTTGTATGCAAGGACCACCTTTTAATAATCTTGACAGTATTGGTATGCAATAGCGTACAAATTTGGATCAGGAAAGTCAAAATGGCATTGCAAATCCAAAATAAGATGAATACACAAGGTTGCAAGCCAATATTGGCATATAGTAGGCCTTGGCGTCCCATGTGCAACATGTGGTACAACATTATATATGGATAGATCACGGGTAGGAGTGGACATAAAAAAGAGAGAGGCCTAGGATGAGGTATTATGATCATCATCGTCATCATTTAGACTATTTGAGTAGGATCGGATGGTGAGACACTTATACCCATTCTCATTGATGAGATTATCACCATTGTGAAATGATGCTTGCCTAGGCAATAGTTATGTAGGCAAGAGGGGGGGAGGGAATGCCATCATGAGACACAGGATTGTAGTTTCTCAAGCCTAGCCTCACTTATGTTTGCAACAAACTCTAACCACCCCTCATTAATATTGAAGGAAGCGAAATAACCACTCTTGTATGGCTATTAACTTGAACTTTTTGCCCACGAGCACGCTGATTGTGACTGTCATGAGTTTCAGCGGCCATTAGCTCTCTATAGAGCTTGCAAAGATCAGCTTCTCATGATCAACCTCCTATAATTGCAAGAGTGTTGCCCATCAACTTGAAGGTATCAACATTCACCTATACAATGCACATAAAGATTGTAAGTACCAAATTGTAAAGCATAAAGTTGAAAAGAACAAGTTGAAACTTGACTTATCATTTAAATTTGTAAGTCATGATTTATAGTTAAGTGTTTATCTACTTTGGACTACCCATTCTAAGCATGGCTCCCATCATGTGCATGCTGGTGCGGCAATAGACTAGCCTCTCTAACTATTGTGTGCCAAGTTGATTGCAAATCTTCGTGTGTATGAGAGAATAGGCACTCCAGTTTCTTTCGCATGCATCTGAAGAGTAATCTTTGGCAAGGGCTCTCATGGCCAAGGGCTAAAGAGTCTTTAGTGTGTAGCCAAAATTCTATCACCAAAAGAGAGGCTTCACAAGTGACTCTCTCCTTCAACAAGTGGAAGAAGCAAATGCCACATGCCCTTTGTGATTTGCATAGTACCCAAGCTCCTATAGCACCTTATTGTTGTGGTCATCCACGGGCACTAGACTATCTAATATGCAAGCCGGTTGGATCGTAGCTCTCTATCAATCCATGATGGCTAGAGACTTGTAGATCATTGTCATACATGGATGCACTATTGGCTAGCCATACCTCATCGTGCAAGCTATAGATAGAGCTAAGGAGATACGAGGTATTGTGCTAGAGGACCATATCTACCAGCTATGCAAGTCAATGATAGAGTCAAAGGATCATTACACATCCTTGCATAGGGGACAATGAGATCAGAGGGTAGTACCATTAGTGGGCTTTTGAACACTATGCTAGATCATGGAGTATAAAGATGCGAGATGCCTAGAGCTTTTGTGGCTTAAGATCCCATGCCATAGAGAGACCCTCTTGAGATACTTGAGTCACACACACACACACACACACACACTCTCTCTCTCTCTCTCTCTCTCTCTGACCCCTGGTTCCTAAACAGAAAAAAAAGAAGGGAAAGTTGCCTCATTAGTCCGAGGTAGATAATGACCACAAGGGGTTGCCCTTGAGCGAGCAACAACCATACGCTGGATGAGATGTGTTTGGCCTGTAGGATGACAATATAGTTGTCCTCACCACCATAGATCTGAGCCATTTTCTCTTGCCACAGGAGGTGCTTGTGGAGACACTAGGTGCCCTATGTTAGAGAAGTTGTTCTAGAATCCTATGCAGAAGATATTGAGATATCTTTCTTTCTTATTTAGTCACCTCACCATAGTCATAGGGGATGGGCGTTTTTGGGTCACTCATCACTGTTTTTCATCCCCATTTCGCTTCCCCATGTCTATTCTATGTCACTATATGGTCACAAGTAATAGCAATTCATGCCTGTCCTCATCCTCATGCCCAGTCTCCGTTTCCAATCCCATGTAACCAGAGCCCTCACGAGCTTCACATGTAGTATGTTTTGGAATCCATGCAATTCCATGTCTTTCTTTCGTCCATGTCTTCATTGCTTCCTCTACTTGCACTTAGTTGGTTGGTTTACAGATGCTTGCTTCATGTGAGCTTAATCATGGAGACCTTATAGTTGCAATGGAAAGTTGCTGGTACTTGTGACAGTTCAGTGGGATTTTTGAGAGTGGCTTCGCGAAGCTGCTTTCTAATCAGTAATGCTATATTGGAACAGAGGATTCCTACAAGGATTACTATACTTGGTAGTTGGAGAGCACAAGGCTTTTTCTCCTTATATATCCCACCACCCAAAAACCAACAAACCCCAATTCTTGCTTCATGTGAGCCTAATCATGGAGATAGTTGCAATGGAAGCTTGCTGGTACTTGTGACAGTTCAGTGGAATTTTTGGGAGTGGGATTTGGAAGCTCTTTTCCAATCAGCAATGCTATTTTGGAACAGAGGATTCCTACAAGAATGACTGTACAAGTTCTCCAGCAACATATGTTTCGGATGGCCTTTCAAGTTGTGAGCTCACAAGCTGGTTATCACTCTAATGGTTGGCTGCCTATTACTTATTTCATATAGTGTAGCTTGGATATTTTCTTAGAGACACAAAATCTTTTGGCTTGTTGAAAATTGGTAAATATGACAACGATATATAAATGGTTTTCATTCCTAAAGTTTCGAGCAGGTTTTTTGATGGATAGAGGCCAAATTGGAACTGACATTTGAAACAACTGCTGTTCTTAGTTTCAAGAGGTTTAATTATTTTTTCTGTACTGTGCAAGCTTGGTATTTTGTAACTATGCTTAAAACGATTACCCCTCTGGCACTTTTTTTTTGGCAGTTGGTTAAACTGCCAAGGCAGCCTACAGTGGATGAAATCTTGAAGAAATATTTGGAGTTCAAGACTAAACAAGAAGGGGTGTAAGTATACCTGCTGGTTATTTTCCATTACCTACTTTTCTGGCAAAGGTTTGTAGTGTTTTCCATTCACCGTGATGTTGGCCAGAGCTTTCTGTTGAGTGCATGATAATGCCTTTGCATTGTTGAATAATGTGCCAGGTCTCTCTGATGAAGCTCATGCGGGAAGCTTTAGCCTTGTAGGCAGAACATTGAGCCTTCTATAAGAATGGTGAAAATTTTAGGTTTACCTCAATATAGTCATGCCTACGCCTACTATATTGAGGCATGACTATAAAAACAAAAAAGCAAAGAAACCAAAAAAGTATAACTTCTTAAAAGGCCTGATTTTGAGTCATAGCAAAACTCCATGTAAGTAACAAGGGATTGACGAAGTGCTTGGTGGCTCAAAGTGACCACTAGGCTTACCTCAATATAGTCATGCCTACTATGCCTACTCTGCCTAGACCTGTGAGACCTATGGCACTCTTGTCTATCGACCCATGTCAGATAAGCCCAAGTGCCACTGGGTGCAGCTAACATCCCCTTCTAATTAGCTTGTTTCTAGTAGTTGCATGGCATGCATATAGTAAGCCAAGAGCCCTTGGAACTCTTGAAAGAAGCGTGTGTCCAACAAATGTACTTCATGATCCCTCAGTCCTTAACCTTGCTGAGGCATCAGCTTGTTTTTGGTAGTTGCATGGCATGCATATAGTCAGGCCAATGGCCCGGGCAACTCTAAAAAGTGCATGTCCAACCAAAGTATTTCATGATCCCTTGGTCCTTGACCTTCAGGATGCATTGTCTCTCCTGTTCAGCTGAACATCAGTGCACAGGCATTTTCAATCGATTGTTTAATATTAACAGGTTACTGGATCTATATGTATCCTTTGCTGTGTTTTTTGCTGTCATTATTCATAGCTGTTTGCTTTCTGGTGTTCAGTTATTACTTTTAATGTTAATATATTACTTGACATTGTTTCGTATTTTATGCTTTTATTTTGTTGAGACAATGCTGATTGTGACATTGTGACTTAGGAATTGATTATTTGCACCTACTTACTAGCTAGACTCATAACTGGTGGAGTCATTGCGTCACGCATGTATTCTAAGTGTTGATAATTAGTCATGACTTACGGATCATGGACTATAGAACATTTAGTGAAAGACCTGCAAAACAATAATTGTACAACAAAGGGGAAGTGTATTAGAGAGCATAAGTGAAAAAGCAGTCAGGAGCTCATAGTGCCCAGCCATATGTGGCTGACAATGAAAGAAGGTTATAGAATCATAAGTCCTGAGAAATACATCTCCTTCTCCACAGACCGAGTTTAGAGATTGAAAACCTGCAGTTGAGGTGATAGGCAATGTGCATTTGAGGTGATGATATTGGCATTCAAGATGAAGACCCCAATTATGTCCCATAGCCCTGCTGCTTAGTGTTAACGGCAAATTGTGAAGGCAAAATGTATTTATTCAGGGTTTGGGTGGTAGCCATCTTGAATGGGCCAACAAAGTCCAGAGCCCACTTGTGAGCTGCCCTTTATCCTCCGCCATTTCTTTGGGCAATTTAGGACCTTTCTTGTCAAAGTGGCAAAATTACTGCCATTGCGGTGAAATTATTGTCATTAACCATTTGTGTTGCTTCCACACCCCTTGAGATATTGTCGCTAGCACAGAGATCCCTCTCTCAGTTTCCTTTTGGATTGACTGCAATCCTTGGAATTGATGTCAAAAATTGCTATAAAGGAGCTCCAAAAGTTGGTATGGATCTGTCGTCCAAAGTCTCATTAGGACTCAGTTGGTACTGCTTTTAGTTGATAAGAGTTATTGATTCAGCTTCTGGGCATTCCTTCCAGACGAAAAGAGCAATGAATTACAGCCTCATGTCTCCCCAAGGCCTTCGCTGGAATAAGGCAATGCTCTCAGCCAAAGCTATGAATAAACTGCTCAAAGCATAGCTGTTAACAAGTAGATGAATCTATTTTTGCAAAATTTGCAGTCTTGAAATTATAGTTTTCAAAACCTTTAGTTAATGATGTGTTCTTAATGGCATGACAGGTTTTGTGAGGGAAACCTAGTGTTCTGTAGATTTTTGAGAGATTTGCGTTTAGTTCTCTTTGGCATTGAAGGGCATGTTTTTTTTGCTGGGCAGGGTGGGTGATTCACTAGTGGAGATCTTAAATGGTCTACGTATCTACTTTGACAAATCATTACCAGCAATGCTTCTATACAGACAAGAGCGAGGACAATTCTTGGAACATGTACCTGAAGCTAGTACCGTTGCTGCATCGTCAATCTATGGTGCAGAACACCTGCTTCGTCTATTTGGTACATTTGCAATGCAACCCTTTCCTATGTATATCATGGCTTCTAAGTTAGAGGCATTCAAGATACGGAAGTGATTTTCTGACTGTTGGAAGTCCATTTAATTTAACATTTGTCAATGTTGACTGCAAAGAAGGGGGATACATGATGCTTTTGTACTCGTCAGTGTAAAAAATGTCTCTATACTTAACAATCTTTTGGCTCTTTTGCAGTGAAATTGCCAGAATTACTTGTCTACACAAACATGGAGGAGGATGCACTGACACAACTGCAACAAAAGCTGACTGATTTTCTCAAGTCTGTATAGGTCTTATTTTTCCAGTTCGGACTGGTGTCTGTGATTTTCTAGAGAATTGTTTTCTACACTCCACTCTCTCTACTCTACACTGCACACTTGTAAATGTCTTCTAGGTAAGTTTCGTTGTTGGCACAGGTTTCTGCAGAAAAATCAGAGTAGCTTCTTCCTATCCACATATGATGGGCCAAAGGTGGAAATAGAAGGAAAGGAGAGACAGCCCTGAACAGAGTTGAGATATAGAAGGCTGACTTTGACTTTTGAACCCCCTTATTTCTGTAGGTTCCCATACTTTCGTTGGTATTGTTTATTAAATATAAATCACAGGGAAATGACCTTATTTAGAATTGGATTATTGCAGGTAAGATTAAAAATTTTCCCTTCTGCAGAGAACGTTCACTTCAAATACATCCTGTGCCAATTGCATGGAAAAATGCTCGTTTGCAGCTTGAGGTAATCTGCAAGGGAATGCTTCTCACAAAGAGACTGCTGGATTGATGCATGTATTATATTGTGTAGCTTTGCCATCTTTTTTGTACATTATCATTGATAAGGTGCTCCTCTCTGGTTCAATTACCGAAACTTGCCATGTGTTCCTCTGGTTCGATTATCAAAACTTTCCATGCAATTTTTGACCATGAGTGCTGGCTAATGTCGATCGGAAAAGCCAGCCACTCAAGGGAGTAGATTTACTTCTCCCTGGAACCTTTCTTTAGGCAGGTTCTTATGTGGAGTTTCGTTTATATGTTGAAATTGATGTGCCTGAGTGAGCAGGGTTACCATGAAAAGGTTTATGCTTTGGAATTTTAGAGTAGCCATTTGTTTTTATGTACGTATCCTCTTGTGCTTCTGTTGTTTTGAGGAATTTTGAGGTAATAGGATATAGGGGTGTTTCTCATTTCTAAAGCAGTATCTGGCCCTCGTGGACTGGTGGGTTGTGAAGAACTCGCTCACAACTGCTTCGTTAAGATGGATTAGAAAGAACGATTCCCAGCAACAAGGGTGTTCCTACCTAGTTTCATCAAAGGCGTCTGTATTTAACCAAACCCATGACCTCATTGATGTCTCTAGTGGCTGAGTGTTCTTCTCTAGCAGTCCATTGTATGCATTGTATCCTCTACTTGGTTCTCTGTGTCTTGACTAAGTGCTGTGCTCTGAAGAGTAATAATGAGTTTGGCATGTGCAATATCAACATATGGGCCTGAAAAGGTCATGATTTGTCTAGCTACAATTTTGTAAGAATTGCTTCGAGTCTCAGTCATATTTTCATACCTCTGGGCTGTGTGCCATACAAAACGACTCTTGGGTGTTCTACCTTTGTAGTTCTAACACAGTTGGTCACATTTCGACCAATGTTGATTCTTTGCAAAAACACACGTTTGCCTAGACGACACATTGTGCCCTGACTCTGCAACCTTATTCATGTTGAGAATTGAGCATGGCCTTGCTTAATCAGGGGAGTTTCAACACTTGGAACATGGCTCTCAAACAGGTCAATTATCGATCTGAAAGTGGGTGCCATGTCAGTCAGAACCCTAGTGGATGAGGTGCCTTCTCACAGGCTGCATTTCAGCTTTGTTCCAAGCTGCAATTTGCATAGGAAAGCTGTATGTGGTGAGCAATTTGAAGTAGACTTGGCATTTGAAGGTTTCAACAGATAGTACCATCATCTCTCGTGGACTCTGGGAAGGTCACACCCCCTACAACGACTCCCTAATGGTGCCCTCTCTCACGACATGGTGACGTCCACCTACAATACATGTGCTGCAGCTCTTTCACTAGTATAGTTTTATCCTCATGGATGTATTACTCATGGTGCACTCCGATTTTGGGAAAAATGTTTTCTTGAGACTGCTACAACTCTTGGCTAGTGCTTCTGTGTCTCTGAGTCATATTCGCTCGACACCAATTCCATTCTAAGGGGCAGAAGTCTGCTCAAAACCCTCAAAAGAGTCATACCCGTGAGACTAATAAGGCCCTCTAATGTATTATTCACATGCCACTACTGGCACCGAATTTTTGAACATGACGGAAGTAAAAAGTTTCAGTATTTGAGAGCTGGGTATTGAAGCAAGGCAACCTAATGTAAAACGGAGAAAAATAACCAAGGGAAAAACTCGCATCATATGACATACGCCCTTACTTCCTATCCTCATTGAAATATGAAGAACACATTTTTTGAATAATGATTTTCAACCATTGAAAGTGGCTACGGAGAAAAATAACCAAGGGAAAAACTCGCATCATATGACATACGCCCTTACTTCCTATCCTCATTGAAATATGAAGAACACATTTTTTGAATAATGATTTTCAACCATTGAAAGTGGCTTTACATGAGTGAGATGGATGAGTTGAGAAATATTCTAGACTAGTATCAGTATGTGTGTGTACTTTGGGAACGTGTCCGTCGATGTTCTTTCGTTTTTGTGTGTACATTGCTCATATTTGGATTAGAGTAAATGACAATGCTCACCTTGTGCATGGTCATCATAATAGAATGCCTTCCAGGATGATGAGCTATAGTATTGATGAAGGTGATCTCCCTAGGAGTTAGAACGGTACATGTATGTGTCTATTTTCCAATGTCAAAATTGTATGCCTTAGTGCTTGACTATTGGTGCAACATGTGTTGGTTCAAAAGTATGTAGGCATGGAGGTGATGGGAACCTTAGTATGTAGTGCACAAGTGAGCGCTTGGAGGTCCTCAAGTGCAAGGCATGCCTAGATGTTTGCAACTTGAATTGTGTTAAGAGTTGATCGTAGCCCTTTCTCAATCATTGTATTGTGTATATCCATGGTGGTGATGGGATTCTTACTACATAGCCTACAAGGGACTGCTTGGAGATCCTCAAGTGCAGGTCATGTTAGGAGGTTTAGCTTCAATGATGCTAGACTCACTCTTAGCCCATTCTCAAGCATTGTACTTTGTGTGGGACTTTTGGGAGATCTTAGCCTCAAAATGAACATACACATGCACACATATCCTATCCTTTCTCCTTGCGTTATGGGAATAAGCTTATACAACAACAAATGGAAGTAGGAGACTTTAAGTAAAAGTTAGACACCACATGTCCCACAAAAACTCTAGGTACCATGTGATGTTTACATAATCGAGTGAAATATGATTAAGCATGATCTACTAATTATCAAGATCATGATATATTTTGGTTGGAAAGTTGTGAAAGGGTGGGCAATAATTGAGCACTTGAGAAACTAGAAGCAACAATGTGTTAAGAGCGACACAAGGAAAGTGCAAGTAGATCACCTAAGTTTCCCATAGAGTGCAACCCTTCGCAATTGAGAAAGGCTTGTAGAAATTTTTGATATAAAGGCTAACAATTTTGATAGATGCCCCATTTCTAAGCGTGTGCTTCTATAGCAAGGAGTTTTAAGAGAGGTGTGTCGTGAAAGGAGTACAATGAAAGGGCCTACCAGGAAGCAAGAGATGGAACTTGATATATGTTTTTGAAGCTTCTCCAAATTGACTTGAAGGTCATGCACATACCCTAGCATTTTTATGATTGGCACACCATGTATGACTAAAATTGAGTGAACAAGAGCATATTGATGAATAATCACATAAGTTTAAGGGCACAATATTGGGACTTGCTTATCTCTCTTTTGAGTTTGAGTCAAATAGCATAGCAATCACCTACATAACAGTTACGGTAGTAGGTGGGTTGTACAAACACAAATTATAAATCATCATTGAAAGAGAGCATCATTCACACTCGTGCATTTTGAAAATAATGACGTGAGTCCAGTGTATGCTTCTTTAGTCGAAGAGTCTTGCGCATAAGGGATGCATGGCAAGGTTCAAGCTTAGTCTCATGTGAGAAATCAACTATTGGTGGTGGTCTTATTGTACATGAATCCAACCATGTGTTGAGAAGATTTCTATGGGCCAATAGATTTTGGTAGCTAAGCATGCATTGGATGTGTGGAAGGGGGGATAGTTACAACTTGTATTGGGGGTTTATACCTTGAATCTAGTAGAACTATCCACTTGATGTTCTAGTTGTTGTTGTTGTTGTTGTTGTTTTTTTTTTTTTTTTTTTTTTTTTTTTTGCGTGGTCTTAATACATTCTTATGCGCGTACTATACGTGAATAGTATCAACTTTTGATTTTTACAAATGGGAAATATATCGAAAAAGTAGAGGTGGTGTATGATTTTTACAAGCAAGCTCCAAATTTGTTAGCCTAGATTTTATGCATTCTTGTCTCATATCCAAATCTTATGAAATGGTGCTTTATTGTGAAGCTAAGTTTTGAAATCATGCCAAATTCGGAGCTCGTTTTATAAAATTATAATATATGCAAACTTGTCGGAATATACGATCGTTGATCTCTTAAGTGTGTTGAATATTTTAGTCCAAAAATCTTTGAATGACCCAAGTGATTTTTCAGTGTTGACTCATTTTACAAGTAGTTGGCTAAACTTAGAAAAATTAGTTAATGAACTTATTTTGTTATTTTAATTGGACTTAAATGCCTAAATATGTTAAAGTTATATATGAAATAGAGTGTAGGTATGGAATATGTTTTAAAGGTAGATGGGATTTTATACAAAAAAAAGGAGTGTTTGCACTTCAAGATGGTGCCTTGATATTGAATTTTTGTTGGCAAGGCATTCCACTCTTATGCATATGAGGATTAACTTTATGAAGTGGCATTTTATTTTTGATTTTAATGCATGATTAGATTTCAACTTTAGTCCTAAAACTTGGATATGAGCTAGATTATATATTTAAGGTGTATGTAATAATAAGTGAGGATTATGAATTTGTAATGACATTTTTATTTAGCAATGACTCATAAATATCAAGTGTGTACTAGAGATATTTACAAAGAATGATGATTAAAACCTGAATCAAAACATGTAGGATTAGAAAATTTGTGGATTATTGTACTTTGAGATTTTGCTCAATAGATTGGATTGTACTTTATTTAAATCACATTCTTCTAGCAAAAACGTATCCAAGACTTGTATCTTGGTTTTATCCAATCCATGAAAGAAACCTAATTCTTTCAAATTATGCATGTTTAGGTATGTTTCTACTAGTAATGGGTTATGAGGATACTTTCATAACTCTAAAGTGTTTCATGTAATTATAGCATCATTCTCAATCTCTCATATCTTGTATTAGGAATCGTTTTCTTTTTCATCAATATAGTTAGATGTTAGACTATTGTGGTTTTCATTGCTTTGATTTTTACGTAGTTCATACGATTTACACATTAGTCACCTAAAATTCTAGCAAGCTTATTTGTTCATGTTCATTGTATATTTAGTCATTTATACATGCTTTAGAAAGAAGATAAAAGATGTCCTTTACATAGTGAGGAAGCATGCAGAAGAACTACTCTTTTACCAATTGAATCTACCTTCTTGGGAACATTGTAGATGATGTGGTTTTGGTGCTGCTTGGGCATGATGGAGGAATGAGTTATCCATAAAGATGAGGAAGCACTTTGTGTGTCAAATGGAGAGACCAAAGAACCAAACATAGCTAAAGTCTTGCCGATTTTATGAAAATTTTTAGTTGCATTAGCCTAAGAGAGTTATGTAAATTGTAATGTTGTTCATTAATTAGAAAGGATGTTTAAATTAAGAGGAGAGAAGAATGTGTACAATTGTGAATCATTTTTTGCTAGGATTTAGGGGAAATGTGCAAATTAGATAGTGAGTATGAGGCTAGATTGTCTATAAATTGATGTAAAAGGGATTAAAGTAGTAGGTATACAAGTGACTATATCGATATGATGCGAGAAGCATGTAAAAATACATTGATATTATGCAAAAATTGACATGGGCTCAAATCATTATGCTACATCCCGTTTGTATCATATTGCTATGGTCGCTTGTCTACCCACTAATTTAATCCCTTTAACCTCAATCTATAGCCAATCTAGTCTCGTATACTAAGTAAAGATTGTGAATGTTATGTCATCATTGGTACACTTGTCGTTCTTATGCTTAAGTTGTTCTCTTGCTCACAATTTAATTTTCATATTTGTCTTGAATATTGGCACAAAAATGGATCATCTTTGCATACATTCTTGTGTTCTTTTAATTTATCTATCATTTTTATTTAATGCATAACATTGACATTGGCTTACTATTTTCCAATTGATGTGACCAAGAAATTTCATTCAATTAACTACACTTTAGCTATGTGTGGCACTTTGGTCTCTTTAGTTGGTACACAAAGCCCTTTCTTGTCTTCATGGATATGCATCCATTGAGTATGCCCATATGAAATCAAAACCATGTCATCCAAGATGTGCCCAAGAAGATTTGTACATTGGAGAGTAGTAAGAAAGTAGTTCTATCACACACTTTTTGATCATGTAAAGGACTTCATTTATCTTCCTACCAAACCATTTATTAATGACTAAATATGTAATGAACATGCTAAGGTAAGACTATGAGATGTTGAGGATGGTGTTGCAATTGTATGCAATACTTTAGAGTTATGACATAATCATCACAATCCAATATTAGTAGGAGTATACCTAAACATGCATAATTTAGAAGGATTTGGTGATTTCATGGATCGGATAAAGCTAGGATGCAAGTATCATTTGTTAGAAGGATGGGATTTAGATAGAGAACAACGCAATTCATTGAGCAAAATCTCATTTGAAGTACAACAATCCACAAAACTTCATGGTCTTATATGTTTTGATTAGCATTGTTTCAGATCTACACTCTATACTATGTACAATACTAACATGTTTATACATTTGAATGAGATTTGAACTCTATATCCACTTGGAATAAAAGTCATGACACTAAGGAGGTCAATGACCACATATTCCAATAAGTTTGGATATATTATTATTTAAAAAAACAGCTTCGAATTCGGCACAATTTCACAATTTTGAAACTTAGACTCTACTCATTAAGAGCTTCACAAAAAATACAATTCCACAAGGTTTGGGTGTGACACAAGGATGACTAGAATCTAAGTTTTCAAGGTCGAAAAATTTGGAGCTTATTTGTAAAAATCCTCACTACATTTTGAGTTTTTGAGTATATTTTGCCATTCACATGCTTAGGAGGCTCACTTTTGACTCTAAAAGTTGATATTATTCTTTGTATAGTACACATGCAGAGCAATATATCAAGACCACTTAGAAAATTTAAAGTAGGAAGCCATGTTCGTTACGATTTCAAAAGGCTCCCCACAATTTGTTGGGAGAATGTAAACCTTTTGAGGTCACAACTAAGGAGCCTCACTTTTTGCACATGGAGTGGATATTTCTTCTAGATTTAATGTATAAAACCCTGATAAAATCTCTAAGTAACCTCCTTGCACACATTCAATGTATACTAAGCTACCAAATTTAAACCTTAGGCTTGCGATTATATTTGATAAAAATTTGAATCCAAGTAAAGAAAATGAGGGGTTTTGAGTGCATCATTTATTGACCTAGAATCATAGTTTCTTGCATATTAGGCAAACCTTGTGAATGAAATGAGAATATAGAGGATAATCAAGGCAAATAGACCCATTGGTATTGCATATGAAGCAGAAATATATACACAAATCGAGGACATAAGGTGGTTAGGATAGAATAAAGTAGGTGAATGGTAGTTGTTTAGAACTCCTAAAGTGTCTACATGTGTTGATCCTTATGATGACCTTATTTTATCAAACACATCTCAATATCTAGCATCCCGCATATAGGAAAATCACAATGGTAAGAAATGAAACAAGTACATGATGCATTATATTTTCCTCCTCGAAAACAAGTGAGGATGGAATGCGTGTACCCTCCCCCCCCGAAAAAAAAAACACACACACACATACACCCCAACCACCACCACACACACCTTGAACTATATTCTTGAGAATGAGAGGGACCTCAAATGTGTCCATGTTACTACAAGATGCATTGTGTTACACTTGTTGAAATGCCAAAAAAGTGGGAAGAGAATTCTTTAGTCTTTTAAATGGGAAATGATTGAGTATGGTGGACATGAGACAACCAAATACAATACTAAGTTATCATCGGTGATTGAGTGGGCATTGTTGACTCCCTCTCTTTAACAAGACTGCAAGTAACAAAGTATGTTAAATATGTGTCTAAAGGGAGATTGACAACAAATATGCCAAAATAGGCCAATAATCAGGATCAGGTCAAGTAGTGAAAATGCTTAAAATAATTAAGTTGGCTTGCTATAGAATGTATCAAAAAGAAAATGCACTGATGAAATAAGGTGCATAGTCACTAAGGCAACCATGTTCACACATGGAGTAACTAATCTACTAACATCCTCTATTAGATGATGGGGGATATGGTATAATACAACATGCAATGATAATGGATCATCATAGTATATACAACAATGTCCATCAAAATGGACCATGGATGTCCAAGCAATGGGTGATCAAGCCACCACCAAAGTGCCTCGAGGAGAACATGATGTTGATGTTGATCCTATTAGGCCTTAAAAATAGAAAAGAATCATAGTAGCTATCTATGTCTATCAAAGAATGCATTGCCAATAGCATACATGGCCATCCTATCAGTAATGCCTTTGAAATACATTATGATGGATTTTACACCCTTGACCACTAGACCGCTAAAGTATCCTCTCATATGAGCTTGGATCAGGATCCACAATCCTATTCTCTATCAAAAAATAGCTCGTCATGAACCTAGAAGTCAATCCTATGTGCAGGATTTCAAAACTTGCTAGATTTAATTGATGCATCAAGGAATGCCATTTTTGGATCCTATGCATTTATGTACATGTATAGATGAGGCTCATCTATCTCAATTCACCACCCTCACATAGTCCCTCTCTAGTAGTCAAGAGACGTGATGGATGACCAACACTAGAAAGCAGTAGAAAGAGGGGTAACCAATGCCCTTCCCCTTCTCAGTAGAAGATGGCCTCTTTTGAGCCTTGGCCTTCACCTTGGTTGGAGGTTTTGAGTTAGAGTGAGAGTCAGAGGACAATGATGACTCATCAAACTAGTTGTACCCTAATTCTTCTTCTCCTTGTTCTTTTGCAATGCCCCTAACTCCTTTTCCGTCCTTGCATAAGTGGGGCTTCTTCTCGGAGTGATAGCAATGGGCCCTTTATCTTCTTCATTCTGTCACCCCTCTTTGAAATTGCAAATGCCTCATCATGGCTACCATGTCAAGATGGAAGCCTCCCCTATAACCTCAAGGATGTCTCATGCTCAAGCAGTATAGAGTATATATAAATGAAGCTGAATGGGGTCGATGATATCTAGGCCCATAAAGTGTTGGTGACTCCATCAATCTTTAGAGGGGGCTTATAGAGTAGAGTCTCCACAAGATGAGCATCTAGAAGGGCGGATTGCATATGCCAAAATTGATCCTATACATGTGTAACTCGAAGCAAGAAAGACTAGATAATATCTTTAGGCTTGAAATTCATCTACTAGAGCTAAGCATGTAGGGTAATAGCTCGCACAGTTGATGAAGGCTCATATAACATCTGTAATGTCTTCCATACCTCTGATGTTGAAAGTACCTCTCTAGAAATGCATCGACAAAGAGCAGAATACACATGAGCATCATCGGTATCCCATGTAAGCATAACTTCCTTATAGTTGTCACAATCCCATCCATCTAGAAGAGCAGTGGAGTTCGAGGCGGCCCTTTAGGTCCTAAATCCATGTACCATAATCACTTTTGGCGAAACCATCCTTTCATAACAAAACTTTAAGTCAAGTAATAAGAACCATGAACTTTATCATAAGTTGAGCAATAGCATGGAGGTGCATCTCCTAGGTGCCATTTGGTGAGGGTAAGATAAGCAGAGAAAGGAAAGAAGAGAAACAATGAGAGAGAGAGAGAGAGAGAGAGAGAGAGAGAGAGAGAGAGAGAGAGAGAGAGAGAGAGAGAGAGAGAGAGAGAGAGAGAGAGAGAGAGAGAGAGAGAGAGAGAGAGAGAGAGAGAGAGAGAGAGAGAGAGAGAGAGAGAGAGAGAGAGAGAGAGAGAGAGAGAGAGAGAGGAATGTGTAAGTGTATTTGGTTTTGCTCATGCATGCACAATGGAAATACTAATACATCATGATGTAATTATAACATATATGCAAATAATTGAGAGGGGGGATGTGAATGTATACGGAGTTTGATATTGCTTGTGTATGTGGTGGTGGTGGTAGTGGCAATGGAGGAGTAGCATTGGTGCTTAATGTATGCCCAAAAGAAAAAGAGGACCAAGTGGACTATGTGGAATTAAACTCGAGGTTGCCAAAAAAACCTCGCTTGCTTGCTTCTCGCACACACTCCTTAGGAGTTCCTATGCATGGATTAGAAAGCATGCCCGATCTATTGTTTGAAAGGCTCCTAGATAAATCCTCAACCATCCAAATGAGAATAGCAATAGGAAATGCATGAGCATAAGGGGTAACACTAGGCACAAGAAAGCAATCTAATATCCCACTGACTAATTGGAAAGTATAGGACTAGGGATGGCCCTTATAGCTTTGTCAAGTAATTTGAGAGGACCGTGAGACTAATAACATATGAGCCTTGAACAAGAAGGCTCAAGCCTTTGAGTTGTGCTATGCCTTAGAGAAAAAGGGAGGACATGGTTCAGAAGCTTGGATACTACTAAAATAGAAAATTTTGATTTCTTAAGGACTTGTTCAAAAAGAAAATCTAAAAAGTTGGGTAAGTGGACAAGCTAATAGTCAAGCTTATCAATCTTAACCAAAGGGAGAATGAGGCTACAAGGAACTATGTGACACATGTAGTCTCTATAGGAGAATCCCCTTGACCAAAAGATTGAGCCCTAAGGCTGTAGAAATAATCTTCATCAAAGAAAGCATAGACAAGGAGCCTTACAAATCTCTAGTTTCAAACTGTGGTCTAGTAAAAAATTATCTACATGGATTATCCAAAGAAGCTATAAAGTAAAATGGCTTGCCAAAGGAAAGAAACTACAGAAGAACACAAACAATGATCATCACCTTGACAGAAGAAACATTGAGAGAAAGGATAGAATGTAGATAGAAAGAGCCAAAATTGGGCTTATTAAAGGAGATGGTATAGACAAAAGTTCATGAAGATAATGGAAAGTCTCAATGCAAGGCCTAGTAGAAGCAATAGCTATCATAGACTATGAGAAAGCTAGGCGAGAGCAACTTGAATTGACCACTCTATATCAAAGTTGGAGGAAGGATGCTCCAAATCACAAAGAATCCATAAACAACTCTTTAGAATCCAACTCAAAGTCAACAAATTAGCATTGATAGTGACCTAGAGATCCATATCTTGCCAAAGATAATTGCACTAAAAGAGATCTAGAATAGCACTTAAGAAGGGACAAGCAGAGGCATACAAAGGATAAAAAAGACTCTTAAAGGAAGAACTAAAGAAACTATAAGATCTCCCAAAATGATTTCCTAAATTTAAGAAAAGAGATTGCACAATGATGATGCTAGGAGCTAATGTGGGGGAGACACCAACATGGTGATGTGATTGAAGGCCCTATGAAAGTGAAAGAGATAAACTTAGCTAGGCAAGGTGATTCCAAAGACCTTGCTGAGGAAGGGCTTAGTCATTCAACATATTTACATAGGTTCTTGGGAGTGATTAGCTAGCTTGGTAGCTTCATTGACTTGGTGTTGGACCAAACAAGTAGTTAACTTTCAAGTAGATATGGAGGGGAGGTGTGTGCTGAAAGTCACTCAAATTCCCACCTCTTAGTCACCTTCCTATGATCCAAGTGCCAAGTCAAACATTATAAGGCTCCCAATTGAGGAGAAGCTATGATGGGCATCAGACATTAGCAAGGCTCTAAGTTTAGATACTGAAAGAGGTCTAGGTTTGAAGACTAGATGGTTACGAGATAGCTATGTGGACTTGTCAAGTTCAAAAGAGTTAATGAAGGCAGTGATATATGCCAAGTGATGAGCTATGTGGATTTGGGGAATATATTTTGAAATATTATCAAGTAGTGGCTAGAGGGTTTTTGGATGGACTATGTGGGTGAGTCAAAGCAAACCATGTGAGTAGTGAATTTAGGGGAGCCACATTAAAGGATATGTAACATCCTACATGTTTATGGAGGGTATATAATATCCTACATGTGTAGTCCAGGCTACTCCTCAAAAACCTTATCCATCCACCTGTAGGATATATAATATCCTACATGTGTAGTCCAAACTACTCCTCAAAAACCTTGTCCATTCACATGTTGGATACATAATATCCTACATGTGTAGTAGACTGTTCCTCAAAGACCGTATCCATCCACCTCCCTTGTCCACCTCCTCTCAGTTTATGGATACTCCTTCATGGATCTACCTTTTCATCACCTACCATTCACTTCATCTACCATCCACTTTATGAACCCACCCATCATCTAGTTTATGAGACCACCTATCGTTAACTTTATGTATCCATATTCTCCTCACCTACCATGATGTCCTCTTTATGAGGCTCTTGTAAACATAAGTACAACATAACTATTGAGCACACTACTACATACCTTCTACACTCACTATCTTTCATCTAACATCCTGTGCCCCCTCGTCCCACCAACTTAGCCTTTTTCACACTTACAACACAACAAAATCGGTTTGAAGGTTTATGTTCACACTAGACTTTAAATAAACTAGATATTTGGTGAAGTGTGATTGCTTTCAAACTGGGATCTATTGGACTAGTTATTTTGTGAATTGGTTCCATAGTTTTGTGTACACATTGCAATGGAAAATAACTAATTGTTTCAATGGCAAAAAGGACAATGTTTATGCCATTTTTGAGTGTTGATTTGAAGGGAAAAAAATAACCAAAAAATTCCTTTTTTTTTTGTGTGGTTTGAAATTGTCCTGGACTTCAATCTTAGTACAAAAAATTGTAGAGAACAGCATGGATAATTATCAATGTGAGACCCATATTTTGATGCTTTTTGGACTATATGAGTATTGTTTGAGCCCAAATTTTAGTGTTTATTACTAGATAAATGATGTACGACATGTGGATATGATTTATTGATGTATTTGACACTAGCCCAACTTGTCAAGCAATAGCCATACCCTATGGACCCAAGATAGATGCATGTAGCCAAAGAAGAGACATATGCTCTTAAAATTTGGTTGTGAAAATGAGCACACCAATAGGAGTCACCTATCATCATGTTACTCAAAAAGTGTGTGAAAGTCAAAGTGTACATGAATCACTAGGAAGTCAATGTTGCTTACACGAGGCCTAGCTATAATGTGTGACGGGCAAGGAAGAATGGAACCTTCTTGACAAATTCTCAAGCTATAATAAATTATAAACCCATTCAAACAAGAGGAACAAGACAACTTTTCCCATATAGTGGGGATATTCACTTATATTGAGATCCCTTTTAGCTCAAATAATATCCCTGCAACATTTCAACAACTCACATTTACCATCTTTAAAGACACTTATGACATTCCTTGAACTATTTGTTGCTTATCTTTGTGTAAACCTTTATTAGGGAGAGCTCCTACACAAACTAAGGCAAGTCTTTGATAGATGAAAATATTTCAACACCTCAGAGTGCCAATCTTGTGTAAAATATTGATTCACTCTAGGGCATGGTGTGTTAAAGTATGATATAGAAAGAAAATACTATTGTTAACCTTCCACCACCAACTAGTACAAAGGGAGTTCAATGCTTCCTAGGATATGCATGATACTATTAATGGTTTGATTTGAACTATGCTGTTGCATGTGGAACTTTATACAATATATGATTGATCTCTAAATGGACTAAGGAATGCTAGAATGCAGACAAGACATTGAAAAAGGTCTTTAATGATAGCTCTAACTTTACAAGCCCCAAATTAGTTATGATAGTGCAAACTTTATAAGCCCCAAATAGCACTTACTTTATAAGCCCCGGATTGGTCAATTACGTTGCAGATTCATATTGATGCATCTAAAAATATAATCAGAGTGCTATTACACAACCTAGTAGTGAACATGATATGAACCTCCTTGTGAGCATTGTACATTAGATAGGCCATGGTTCTTCCTCTCCATGTGGAATACAGTCCTATCACTATGTGAATGTGACTCTTCCATTTTGTTGGACCTTTTGTAGGGGGTCAAGGTACACATATGATGCAAGTGGGTTCATAAAGTAATATGCTCACTTTGCAATCATTCAAATACCTTTGGATACCTTAGTGTTTCCTTTAGTGGGAGTTGTGAGACATTCATATGTTGATTTTGCATACTTAAAATGGATTCAAGAAATGTCATTGTGAAGAGTTCTAGAGAGAACAAGTCTAGAGAAAGAGGAGAGAGGATACTTGGGAGAGATAGAGAGAAGAGAAGCCTCAAGGGAAGATGAAAGAGAAGTCTCAAGGAAGGAGAGGATAGAGAGTATTGGAAAGAGATAGAGGAGAAAATTTTCAAGAGAAGAAGAGGGATAAGTCTCTAAAGAAGAAGAGAGAGAATGTTGGAGAGAGAGGGATAGAGAAGGCCTGAGACAAACGAGGAGAGAGAATGCTAGAGAAGACTTGAGAGAATAAGAGAACATGAGTCTAAGAAATAATAGAGGGGAAGTAAAGTAGCGAGCGAGAGAGAGAGAGAGAGAGAGAGAGAGAGAGAGAGAGAGAGAGAGAGAGAGAGAGAGAGAGAGAGAGAGAGAGAGAGAGAGAGAGAGAGAGAGAGAGAGAGAGAGAGAGAGAGAGAGAGAGAGAGAGAGAGAGAGAGAGAGAGAGAGAGAGAGAGAGAGAGAGAATGTTGGATAGAAACAAAGGGGAGAGAAGTCTCGAGAAAAGATGAGGAGAGAGAATGCTTGAGAAAAGAGAAGGCCAGGGAGAATGGAGGGAGACAAAGGAAAAAGCAGTCTAGAAAGATGTCTAGATGAAAGGAAAGAGAGGAGAGAGACTACTAAAGAGAGGTGGTGAGATGGAGTGGAGTGGAGGGTGGGGTGTTGGGTAAGGCAAAGTAGTGCCATGCAGTGTGGGGTCCAATGGTGGAGTGGAGAAAGAAGGAGAAGTGGGAGGAACTAATGGTGAGACGCCAATTCAGTGGAATGAGTGAGATAAAGAAAAAGAGACAAAGAACGAGAGAGAGTATGCAAGAATTTTTTAGTGGCTACTAAGATACCCTTACTCTTTATTATCTTCACATATATACTACTATAATATGTGTACTAGTATAAGGGGTACTCATTTGGCCTTTAGGAATTGGCCTTTATCCCAACAACCTCCCACTTAAAGACCAATATAATTTTAAGGAAAATAAATAGTAAATATACTATCCAATGCCTATTAGCACTCTATAGTGTGTAAAGCACTCAAAAGATAAACTCATTAGGGTAAATATGGACTCATTTTTGGGCCCTCTACGAGCTATCAAGTCATCATCTTATTGAAAAATAGGAACCCATAGATAACTCTATTTGTTATACCTCAAAACTAAATCATCTAACATATAATTGGAAAGTCTTGATGAGAGGATTTTAAAGCACTAACCTCTGACAAATTTGGAGTTTATATGTTCAAGGTTATGGCCTCTTGACCAAAAAGTAACCTCAAAAATTTTGTAACAAAAGCATCACCCTCATTTGTCCTTATGAGATATTTCCTAGAATCCCAAAGAGCTTGTTGAGTTATTGATTGTAGTCCTGAAAGTATCCCAACTTTCAAGAAAGGTCACAAGATAGCTTTAGTTGAATCCTCAAAGGCAATATTTTATGCAAACAACTAGTTAAAGATAATATTGGACTCTAAAATGGTTGGACATGGATGTCCCCTTGTTCATATAAAGCTCAATGAGTTTCATTAGCCAATAATGTTGTGATGCACATAGAGGTTCCATAATTTCTTACAAAATCCATAGGCAAAATCATCTACCTTATATTGCACATCTATATCCATATCTTTAGGCATTTGTGCCATCCAACTTCTCTATATTAAACAATGCATTTTCTATTTAAGTAGAAGATGAAACCATAACCACTATAACATGTCCAAAACAACAAGTAGTTAGGCTAGTATCAACTACACAATCAAGAAAACAAATATAACTACAATATGAGTGCCATCGCAATGGCCAAATAATGGCTGATACAAGGCCAAAATAGCCCAAGTTTGATGTCCAAGCACTCCTCGTTACATACTAATTGTTTGCAGTTTTTTGAAAATTTTCAACTATTTTTCAAGCATAAAACAACTCTTAAAAATCTGCATAAGAATATTCCTTTATGACTTCCAAGAATGCAAAATAGTTAATTTAGTTTACTACAAAACTAGTTTAGTGCATCTAGTGTGAAAATAGCTTCACAAAAATCTAGTTTGTAGGCCTTGTGAAGACAGCTTGTCCAAGTGGTTTAATACAAACCTATTCAATTATGTAGTATAAATCTTCAAAATAACCAATTACAATGCTTGCTTTTTGAATAGGAATATGATTGTTGAGACCTAAACTAGGATCAACATGCTCTGTCTCACATTATGAGAGCTCTATTGAGCCTCACACAACCAACACCAATGATCCTATGGCCATGAGCTACTGGATACCTAAAAGATACACACACTAAGATATTGTTTTTGCACTATGCAACTAGCTGCCCTTCCTAATTCCAATAAAGTAGATACGCCTCATCACACATAGATAAGGCTCCTCCTTGGTTGATTGCAATGAGCTCTTTATACGGTGTCCTACATGCTTAGGGACTTAACTTACCACCCCTGTCTTGCACTTTGATCAATGTGATAATTCTTCACTCTTCATCACCAAGACCCAAAAGAAATCTAATGTATCTAGCTTGTGGCCTAGGTAACCTTACTATGTACTCAATCTATAGAAAATCAAGTGTCATGCATTGGAGTGTGCAACGTGAGACACATAATGCAATAACTGTATTTATGGCACATAGTGATCAATGTAAATGTACACAGACATTATTTGTACTTTCAATGTCTACATCTAAACGAAGTGTTGTGTTGCTTTTATACTAAACCAATGGCATTGAGACTTCATTTCTCATGCTACCATGGTCATGTATAGGCCACATCAACCATTTTAAGCATACCAAAAGAATAGTACATGACATATTTAATTCATTCATAATGGTTCATTAAACACATATACACTCACACACAGAGTAAGTTTGCAACAAAAAACAAATTTGTGCTATTGAACCCATACTTTTGCACTTAATTTTAGATATTATTATGTTTCCAATGAGTGTAGTTGTTTATGTTTAACAATCTCAGGGAAATTCCCTTGATTTATCACTAGTTATTACTATTTTTCTTGTATTTTAAAGTTACATTCACCAATTTTTAGGCCTTTTTCTCATCAATAAATAGTAAATTTTTGAAGCTAACCTATTGCAACCATTAAAAAAAAGGACAAACAACACATCGTACTCCATTAAGGACACCTTACATCACCATTTTATCAAACTATGTAATCGAGGCTACTTACATGTAATTCTTGTAGTTTTTCATATTTTACTCAATATGGACATAGATCAATCCTCCCAATCACTACTTATACACCTCTAGACCATTGGTGTACTTGGTAAATGCTCCAATTCACTTCAAAATATGGTTTCAACCACTTCCATGCACATCTTTCACTTCTATAATGACTATGGTTACACACCCCTTTTATGTATATACACTTGCATTAGGAAGAGAGAGAGATATTCCAAGACAAGAGAGAAACTTTGGAATTATAGCCTTTGAAATTATCCATTATATGCAATGAAATCAGTATCCAAGTATTCTCCTTGATGTGTAGGATGAGAATCTATAGGCAATTGTTCAAATTTATGCACATAGTTGAGGAGATGACCATCGCAAATAGCTAATCATGGTATGATGCAAGAATGTGCCATGTTTCCTTCTTTTTGCACAATTCCTTTCAGCCACATGACTTTCAAATCCATATTTTGCAAATTTTCATTTAATTGGTTATTGAAAATTTCATTTCTCATGCTGCCCCTCCCCCATTTCACATATTTTAAGGTATTTTTGGTTTAAAAAAATGCAAAGTGTGCCTTTTTTATATGATTGTGGCATCTGGCTCAAGCCCCATATGGCTTCTAACTATTGAGTACTCTATAAAATGTGCTTTTTATGCCTTTGAAAACATGAAGCCTCCATGACTTTGAAAACATGTAGTTTTCATGATTTCTTTTCATGCCTTTGAAAACATGCAGTCTCCATGACTTTGAAAACATGCAGTTTTCATGACTTCTTTTCATGCCTTTTTATGCCTTTGAAAACATGCAATCTCCATGACTTCTTTTGTATTTTGGACCTTGAACATGATGGGACTTTTCAAAAAAAGTCTTCAAACCTTTGTAAAAATGTATGTATAATGCTCCAAATCCACTCTCAATGTTGAACCAATTTTTAAGCCAAACCAAATCAAGACTCCAACATAGTATGAATAGGGGTTTAGTGGAACTAGCTTTGTCCCAATTAGCTCCAAAACAACTTAGTGTGAAAGAGGATTTGAATGGGGTAAGGTTAAGCTCTAATTAAAATCTTAAGAGGGCTATAGATAGAGTAAAGCATGCTATTTTTTTAGTGGGTTGAAATATGTTATGCCTTCAAGATGTTCTTCCCAATTTGAGCGAGTCATCAACATATTAAAGTATTAAATGATCAA
Source organism: Lygodium microphyllum (assembly GCF_053477565.2). Taxonomy (NCBI): domain Eukaryota; kingdom Viridiplantae; phylum Streptophyta; class Polypodiopsida; order Schizaeales; family Lygodiaceae; genus Lygodium; species Lygodium microphyllum. The sequence goes on along the minus strand of NC_141161.1, from coordinate 10,250,062 downwards.
ATTTGATGACCCAAGACTATTCAATTAAGCCATAAAGCAATCTCAAGTTCAATATCTTCTCTTCTTTGTTCTAACAAAATTCAAGTAGTTTCCCTAATAAGCTAAACCCCTACTTCTAGTAGCAAGTTGCTTCTATGCTTAGGCATCCCCGTGCTTGGATATATCAAGTACATGAACCAAATCATATGGCAAGAAATGTGAAAACCAAATGAACTACCTTGAATCTAGCCATTATTGCTTGTGCAAAAACTTCTAAATTGGGTTATAGCAACCCCAAATTAAGCCTCAATGGTTCCCTTAATTGGATCACCCATTTGACTTAAATAGAGATTTTGGTGATATGATTTGTGTCACTTTCCCATCCAGACAACAAACAAGATGGTCACAATGAAGCTCAAATCTATGAGGTTGACTCCTCATGCTCCTCCCTTCAACAACAAGCTGCCCCATGGATGTAGCTCTAATACTAGTTGAGAGGAAGCAATGGTGGGATGCAACACACACACACACGGAGCACATGAAAGTCTCCAAACACCAAGCGTATCTAGGAAAAGTCCTCACTCACTCAAGGTGACAAGAGTAAAAAGTCCTCGTATGCAAAAGTCTCCAAAACCCATAGGAAAAGTCCCCCTTCACTCAAGGTGATAATATTAAATAGTAGAAATGCCTCATACATAGTAAAAAGTTCTTGTATATGAATGTGAAATACATATTCAAAAATTTTTCCTACACTAATACAAAAATCCCCTATTCAATGTTCACATGCAATGTACAATCACCCTATGCAATGTACAAAAATCCCCTATGCAATGTTCACATGCAATGTACAATCACCACTATTAGATGGCTCACCATCCTTGGTAAGCATCAACAAGTTGTGTCCTCCAAGAATCAAAGGAAATCATGGACCCGCTAGAAAAGAGCCCAATCCCAAGTATGGGTAGAGCCTCTAGGATGTAGATCCATTAGTCGTGATCAATAAAAGGCATGCTATAAGTCAACAACTTGTGCATATCTATGAAAAATTATATTTCAAAGCTTGATCAACCTTTAGTCTTCACCCTAGCTATTGATGACAATATAAGAGAGTTGTGTCATCCTGGTAACTAGGCAAGCAAGTCCATGAACAAGTTATGCATGATAGATTGTGCTTGCTCCATATGTTGGATCAGAGTGGTGAGACAATGTGTTGTAGCTTGGAGTAATGATGCCACCAATGTGGAAGATCTACTAAGAGTAAGCACTAAGGTAGTGGATGTTGGTGTTGCTTGAGAGGAAGCCAAACAATCTACATGAGACAATCCTATGTGAAAGGAATACCTATGCTAAAGGGATAGTAGAAGTGGTGGTGTCATGGGAGGGAAGGGATAGTAGAAGTGGTGGTGTCATGGGAGGGAAATTCATAGCCAAAAGAGGGAAATTGATGTCAATGACATAAGTGGGTGGGATTGGCTTGGCAACAAGGGGTGGATAGAGATGATGGCAAGGAAGAGAGGTGCTAAATTAGATATGTTAAGAAGCAAGAAAAAGAAAAGGTATTTGGAGAGTTATTATGTAAGTTTTATTAGGATTTTTTAAGAGTGTTGTGGACGGACCATGCAAGAAAACCTACTCAAGGATAGCTTTTGGTTATTGCAAGATGGTAAAAGACCTCTTGGACTTGGGCCCTCCTCATTTTCTCATCCCCTTGCTACCATGATGTGTAGCGGTACATGTTGGGGGTGAGCTATTGCAACCTTGTAGCATCGACCATTGTAGTCACATTGTTCCTTCTCTCACCTACATTCTCTCTTTGTCTCCTTCTTCTCTCCGTGTTTACTTTCTACTTTTCGTTGTGCGTTGTCACATGCTAATAGAGCCATGCATGGGAGCTAGAGATTATGAAGAGGAGCATGCTATCCATGACGAATCTAGCTAGGTGTCATCCACACATATTGTAGACCTTTTGTTTGACATCAAATAGTGTAGGGTGGCCTATTTTCAACCTAGAATAGCTACATTTTCCAAGGACATGCTATGTTCTGTGACTCTATGGCTTCTACTAGCAGCTTCTATAGCAGGTTGAGTGGCTTGTTTACTGCCCATTCAAGCTTGCATTTTTGAAGAGAAAGCCCTTGTCTCCTACATTTTCGTTCTATTGGACTAGATGGCACATTTTCTACAAGAACATGCCCTACATTGCATGCATTCTCATGTAGGCAGCACACGTACATCTGCGTTTCATGCAAAGATGCCATCAACATTGTGTTTTGTGCCAAGGTGGCCATTATTCTTATCTAGGTGGCATATTTTCTACCTCAAGTAACTATTTTTATACCAAGGCAGGGTCTTTTATAGCTACATGATAGGTTTTCTACCCTATTGTACTGCATTTATTATAGTCGTACCCTTCATCTTTGCATTTTGCATGGCCAGAATTGAGTAACCTCTCCCACCTCTCGAATACTCCCCATCTTTATCAATGTCCATAACTTCTTTTTGATTAGTACACTAATGGACCCCATATAGGTGGAGGATATCCCAATTATAGCATCTTCTTTGTTTTCTTGCAAGAAATTATTGAAGGACATATCTGGCTGACATGTATGCTTTGGGGGAATGTGTGGTTCAAGATGGTTCAAATTGACCACTACCCTATCTCTCTTTCTTGCTATATTCTTCTGAGGCTTCCAATCCCTAATTGGCATTGATGGCATCTCTTGAGCAGGTGCTAGTCCTACCCTCTCTACCCACACCCAACAAGCTAGATGGGATGAACTACCCTCTATGATCATGCTGAATGGAGTGCATCCTCAACACATATGATCTTTGGGATTTTGTTACTATCCCTATCCCCTGACCTACCATGGACCTCATGATGGTGTGACCATAGATTCGGCAACTTTATGGGATTGATTGAATGCCAAAGCCCGCTCTTTGCTATTTTTGTGTTGTATAGATTCTGTGCTTAGCATAATAGATGTATCTGCAGTTCCATCAAGGTTTGGAAGAGTGGCATCTTTCTATTGGATCCAAACATTTGGGCATCGCTTATCTCTTGAATTGAACCTACGATAGCTTTCTATTGCAAATTCCCGTATGTTGAGGGATCACATCCATAGGATGGAGAAGCTTTGGGATGACCATGCATCCCCTAGTACGAACATTTCTCCAAAGGACCTAGTTGCGACACTTCTCTATATTTTGCACTTATATATGATGTATTCTACACTAGTCTTCTCACTTCTCGTTAGCTAAGAGACACACTTGGAAGGAGCTAGTCCCATTGGTGCTTGAGGAGGGTGCACATCATAGTGAGACAACTTCTTGTAATGCCCATGCACATGGCCATGCTTATGTGGCTTTATCTCCAAGTAGAGGACACACCAAGCAAAAGAATGGGAAGAGGAAGAAGTTGGAAGCTCCTAACTCTAATACAACTTTTATAGGGAAGCATCAAGGATAATCCACGTGCTCTCATTGTGGGGAGACCACCCACCCCAAGGAGATGCTAGAGAAAATACACTTAAGTCTGTGTGCTTCTACAGTTTTATCTGGTGGAGGAGACTTCCTTGATTGTCCCATCTTCTGAGCAACCTTGGCTCATTGTTCATGGTGTATCGAGTCCTATGACTACTTGAGGTGATTTATTACAAGATCTCCATCCGTTTGAGGGTATTGGAATTACTAATGATATCTCTTCGATGCCTATTACTAGTGTTGCACCTTGCCTCTATTTTTAGACCATCCATCGAGCTCCATTTTTGAGGCCCTACATGTTCTGAACTTTCGCTTCCCTCTTCTCTCAGTTGTTGATGGTCTTCTTAGACTCAAGACTTGTGTTGTCTTCACTGAGTCAACCGTCTTTGTTGAGAATTCCTCTATAGGAGCCACCTTTGTGATAGGTTTGACAAAAGAGGGGGCTATGCATGCTCCATCCCCCTTTCCTTGTGTAGAGCCCTCCAAGGCAGCTTTGTATTGCCGCACTCATTCTTGATTGTGTGCCATTTATCCCAGAGGTTCCATCCCATCCCCACCATCTCCTCTAGTGATTCCCTCATACCTCCCATCCCTTTTAAAAGGGGACAATATTGGTGATGTGGCTATGGACATTCTAGCCCTTTGTGTTTTAGTGGGGCTTCCCAGGATCATGAGGAGTTTCTTCAAGGTTTCCAATCTCCTTTGGGCCCTTTTTTAACACGACAACCTCTTTTCTTCATCATCAAGTCACCATCCCCTCTTGCTTGACCCTTGGTTCCTATTGTTTCTATGCAGTTTTTGTTGCCTTTGATAGTTTCCTTATTATCATCTCATAGTTGGGTCTCGAGGCTTGGCTCACCCATCCTTGACTAGAGTTTTCTAGAGTCATCCGTTCGAGGCGAGGCCTCTCCATTTCCATTGCCCTTTGGTGGACTTCTCTTTGATAGGATTTTTATATGGAGAGGTGGCCTTTCTTCTTTAATAGCTTTCTTTCATTGATAGACCTCATTGGCATTGGCACTCTTCCTACCACCCTAAGATCCGCATTTGCTTTGGCCTTCTGCCACATCCAGGATTTGAAAGGGGTATTAGTAGTCATGCGTGTCTTGTGTGGTCATCTCGTGTGAGTCTCAGTTTGGGTCAAACAAGGACATTAGAAGCTCTGATATTATATTTGTATGCCATTTTATGTGTTTTGATGGAGGACACATTAGTGCTTTCCTTTGGGTGCTTTTTGCTAAGAGAGAGATAGTGTGTCGGCTATGTGAGAGGTAGCCATTAGTGCTTAGCTTGAAACACTTGAAAGAATAGGTGGTCCGTGGGTCTTGGTAGTGGATTGTGAGCTCCCACTATAGAGAGTAGCCCTACATCAATAGTGACAACAAGGCAGGTGGAGGACATGATAGTTGGCAGCAAGGATGGTGGAGAGAGAGAGAGAGAGAGAGAGAGAGAGAGAGAGAGAGAGAGAGAGAGAGAGAGAGAGAGAGAGAGAGAGATGGGAATTGCAAATGAGAAAGTCAAGAAGAGAGGAGGAGATGGTGGTGCTAGAGGAGGAGATCATGGTGTAGGAGTATGAGAAGTTGGTCAAGGAGGAGGAGGAGGAGGAGGAGGAGGAGGAGGTGGTGGTTGTGGTGGTGGTGGTATGGGTTGTGGCAATGGTGAAGGAGATGATGGTGGTGGTGTTTCGTGGAGATGGCAATGGTGGTGCTAGACATTATCACATGGTTTTGAGGATAGAAAATGAGCACTTTATGAGTAGACATATTTGGATAATTCATCTGGTTCGAATGGAGTTGAACTTGCTACATTGCACTTAGTATCTTGGACTTTATTCTACTTGGAGTTCTTGGTATTGATGTTATCATGCAAGATTTGAGTATGATTACGCTCAAATAAACTCTTTGATGTGGGAATGTATCCTATGATGTAAAGTAATGAAATAAGATTTGAGCCTTTGTGCTTGAAGGATAAGAAGGGAGCTATATTTGGTAAGTTAAAGCATTAATCTTGGGTAGCAAGAAAGACATGATTTCGAAGGCTACTATAGGTGCATTTTTCAAGTTGAATTGTGCAACAAGGAGAGAGGATGTCATAAATCCTAGGCTAGAATGCATGCAAGACAAAAGGAAAAAGAGCAAGTCAAATAAGAAGCATAAGCTACATACATATGAAGAAAACCATTTATTGATGTTCTTGAGGAAGAAAATGATGTTTAGGGTGTTTAGGGCTACTCTAAAAGAACAATAAAGATAGATATATGTAGGCATGAACTATCAAGAAGGAGGGGATACATTGTTATCTTGAATCAAGAGAATAGTGGGATGATCTAGAAGAAGAACAATAATTTCTATCTTAAAAGAAAAGAGCGATGTACTGGGTTGATCAATGGGGTTGTTCTTGATCAAGTACAAGGTAAAACAAGAGAATATAGATTGAACAAGAGCAAGGTTGTTCATAGATAAGAACATGGTTTCCCTTGAACAATAGAAGCATATAAAATTCTTCACAAACACTTAGGGCTATTCATAAACAATCAACTTGTTCGTAGCCTCTAATTTGCTATACATAAGCCTTCAAAGCTTAAACATATGCCTATTTGTGTTAGATCACATGCCTAGAAAGACTACTCCTAGGGACTCCTTTCAAAACAATCAACTCTCATTTTTTCTTTTCTCCACTTTTTTTGTACATTTCAAGGAAATTTGATAAATATACACTATTAAAACATAAGTTGTATGTATGCACACACACACACACGTGCGCGCGCGCAATGTGTGTGTATGTGTGTAATTTTATTTGTATCCATTTTCAAATTTCAAATTATATATGTTTTCAAATTTTAGATTATATTTTTATTTATTGAAAAATATATCTAATCCAATTTAATTTAATATTTAAAAAGGAGTTATCATTGTGTAATTTCAATTCTATATCTCGTAATATTTCTTCACACCAAGTATTAAACTTGATGTAATTTGTTAGTTTTTTAATAATCTTATGTATTTCAATTTTTGAATCTTAATTATGTTCTATTTTTGAATAAAAGGTCTTTAATACTTTTGTGTATATGCTATATATTCTTTTGTTGTTTTTGTTTTTTTCCCTTCTTTATCTTCTTTCTCCTTTCACCATCTCTCTCTCTCTCTCTCTCTCTCTCTCTCTCTCTCTCTCTCTCTCTCTCTCTCTCTCTCTCTCTCTCTCTCTCTCTCTCTCTCTCTCTCTCTCTCTCTCTCTCTCTCTCTTTGTGGTATGTGTGTACACACATAAGACTCACATACATGCAGACATACTCACACTGGAGAGCACACACATTTATACTTAGCCCTTTTTAATAATGACACATACTTAGGTTTTATCACGCAAAGCACATTGAGTCCCCTAAGATTCTTCCTTCATAGTACATCATGATACTAAGATTATGGTGTGTACATTGAGCCCTAGCCTTGCTCACAAACATTTATATGCACGTTGGTCAAGATAGTTTGATGCATAATCACAAATACACTAGATACACCTACACTCAGAAATATTCTCCTTTATGAAGTAATTCGAGCATAGTAATCAAGAAATTATTGCTAAGAAGATGCCAATGTGCTTACATGTAGGTATTCTTATCCTTCAAATTGTTGTGATATGTACCTTAATTAATTTTCATTATGATGTAATAGTGAAGGATAAATTAAGGATCCCCTTGCTAACTCTTATGCACATGTGCATGCAATGTACACACATAGAGTGAGATGTACTTTGTTGGAGTAAAAAAGGATCTCTTTGTAAATTGTAGCAATCATGTTTTATAACATTAAAAAAAATTTCTTCATGGAAAAGTCTCTTTGGTATGTTTGTAAGAAATAGTTGAATATCATAATGTCATAACAATGGATATTTTTACCCTCAATCATGCATTGATTGATTGTCTACTCATTCGATTGTTCATTAAAACAACTCAATTTTTCCTATAGTTAACATTTTTAATCTTTGCGTTAATGCTCTTTGGTCACACACACACGTGTGTGTGTGTGTGTGCACGCACACACACACACACATCTTATTGCTTGAGCTTATGAGGTAAACACTTAACTGCTTTACTTAGTTATCTATCTATTTGCACATATACATGCACACACATACACACATACATACCATTCTATCAATTCACTTGATACCACTACATTTCCCTTATTTGATAGGTGCAAAGATACCCTTGACCACTTATTACTTAGCGTGTGTGGATGCACGTGTGCATGGATGGATGCTTAAGGTGCACGTGTGCATGTGCATGCGTGCACACATGCACGCACGCACGCGCGCGCGCGCGCGCGCGCGCGCACACACACACACACACACACACACACACACACACACACACACACACACACACACACACACACACACACACACACACACACACACACACACACACACACACACACACACACACACACACACACACACACACACACACACACACACACACACACACACACACACACACACACACACTTGTTGTACATGGTCTTTTTCTACGTGTGCACAACCATATACACTCACTTCTACACACCCCTTTACAATAGGACTTCCCTTTTTAACCTATATTCTTATAAAGATACATATGTATACACCTCTGTATACACCCACAAAATTTTTCTTGCTCTTTTCTAAAGATCGCACATACAAACACTTATACTCTCTGGGCCTTGCATATACAGACTACTAATAGTGGAGAGTTTAATAGATATATAGATTGCTAATAGTTGAGAGTTGAAATCACAATCATATTGACCAATTCAAGCATATGTTGAATTGGATTATTATCATTGATTATGGGGTAGCATCTATAAACATCCAATTTAGAATTGTTCAATTAAATGTCACATGAGAGATGACCTGGTTTAGTATTTTCCTTGATCCTCCTTTAATATGATTAAAATACGATAGGCATCCCACTGATATAGATTGATGTAATAGCTATGATGTCTCATTATGTGTGTAACAATGATGATGGCATAGGATTCCTATTGTGGCCTGCATAAATCCCACCATTGGCTATTTTCTATTTGGGTAGGCACTTTATATTTTGAATTAAGTACTTGTGTATAGCCATAAATTAGTTGAACAATCACATACCAAAGAATGGTGGATGGATCATCCATTGATAGGTCTACAATTGTGTTTGATTGGACAATGCTGAGCACCTACCCCCATCATGGTGGATGAGATTACTTTCCTCTCCTTAGTGATAGCAACCATGTGAAAAGGAACATTATCACCACCCTTGTGAGCTAGAACATTGGGCTTACGGACTGCATATTGTTTCAAGTTTTTGGAGCAATGCGGCTATGGCTACCTCTCACATAGTCATTGCAAGCTCTCCAAATGAATGTAGAAAACTCACCGATTTACTTTCTTATAGTCTATTCATGAAAGGCTCGTTGATGGCTCCACAATCTTTGTAATGTGCCTCAAGCCAACTCTGCCTCCTTTGCTTTGATCATCAGGTAGGCTCCGTGAAGAAGAAGGAGAAGAAGAGAAAGCAAGAGCTTCTCCAATTGGTTCGTCGTCATTCTACCTCTCACACACACCCACACAAGTAAGAAGCAAGATAAGAGCTCTCAAGATTGCACATCACAAGAATGATCTTATCTATTCATTTTCCAGTCTTTATACATGGCCTCAATTTTTGGACACCCTCCTTTTGTATTTGCCTAGATCGTCTGAGAGTGCAAAACGGAAAGAGAAAAGTGAACACATAGAGGAGACAAAGAGAGAATGTAGGTGAGAGAAGGAACAATGTAATTGCAATGGTTGAAGGTACAAGGCTATAATAGTTAGCCCCAACATGCAACTCTATATATCAGTGTGGGTATGAGACAATAGCATAGAGATGAGAGAATGAGGAGAGTTGGTTGATTATGAAGAATCAATGATGGATAATTAGAATGGGAGGATAGGCCACCTATATATAGACAAACTAGGGCCACAATAGGTAATAAAGTGGCTAGGCCAGCACTCCGAAGTGGGAGATGAAGGAGTGATCTAGCAGAATTTTGGCAGGTGTGCTGGTATTTTACCTCCCTTTCGGAGCCAATGGATGCATCAGATTGGCGGTCTGAGTAGCATAGAGGAATGTATTATTTTGTGTACGTTTTTGTGTACAATAGATTTATCTTCTTATAATGGAGAAATAACTGACAAGCTTCAATTCTATGAGTATTATTCTACGTCTTCTATTTCTTTCTATGACTATTCTTTCATATCTTCTCTTTCTTTCAACCCCTTCTCTTTCGCCTACTCCACTCCTTGAATCTCCCTTTACCTTGTTGTCTCTTACCCCCGCAGTAGACTTTCGACCGCAAATGCTCCGACAATGGTGAACCTGACATGAAAGTTGGCAGCAGAGGTGTGTAAAGATGGAAGATTCTACAACTTCAAGTAGTGGTGATGCTTTGCAACAAATGATTGCTTTGTTGTAGCAACAACAACAACAATAGTTGTTGTTACAACAACAAATGCAAACTCGGCAGGAAGCAAAAATAATTGATTCCTTAGCTGTGAATGCATTGCAGGCAGTGAGACAAGAATTGAAGCAGTATAAAGGTCAAAATGTTTTGGCCTTCGTCCGGCTGTATGAATAAAAGATGTTGTTTCATGGGGTATCACAGTATGCATGGAGTCATGGTGAGCTTACCTCCATGCCCGATCGAGTTGCCTCCTCTCCCGAGCACTCTAGTAGCTCCACGATCCAAGTGCAAGCGTCAAGTGAGCTCGATCCTCAAGCTCCACACTCCAAGCTCCATTGTCGCCGCGAGCAAGAGAAGAGAAGAGAAGAGATGAAGAGAGGAGAAGATGGAGAGCTTCTCCACCATGGTCCCTCACCCTCACACACTCACTCCCTCGCACTCTCACACTCCCTCTCTCACAAGCACAAGCTCAAGAAGAAGAGGAGGAGGAGGAGGAGAGCTACCTTTGGCCACACACAAGAATGAGCTTCTTCATTCACTTTTTGCCTTTTATACAAAACCCTAACCCTAATCCCCTTTGGGCGGTCATTCCCTTATCCCCTTTTTTACATGGCCAACCGTGCTAGACCCTCTTTCCCGTTGTTCTCCTATCTTCCTAGCTTCCTTCCTAATCCACATCTACCTTTACAATTTGCATAGAGCGCTTTTACAAAATAAATCATGGTGCGGCTTGTGCTCTTTTACAAAAGTATTGACTTGCACTTTTTCTTGTGCGCCTCTCTCCTTGGTTTAGGACTTTTTTGCACTTCTTGTGTTTTTGGATTTTTCTTGGCATGCCTTTGTCTTCCGTTTCACTTTTGCCTTGGCCTTGTCTTCTGCTTTAGATTTTTCGATTTTCCATCTTGTTCTTTTAAGAGTTAACATACTCTCTTGCTGCAGTCACCTTAGATTCTTCTTTGCACTCTATCCTACAACATGGGATTTCCCTCCAATCAATGCATGTCATTTTATGCTTTGTAGCAAAGCATTTGCTAGATCACTCATAGATGTGTTGTACAAGGTGATAGTTCATTTGAAGCCCTTACTTGCTAACTAGCTTCCATGCACATTCTTTGCCAAGTTTGTAGTTGGTAGATAAGCAATGTCCTCTACCGATGTGAGAAAAGTATAAGACCACATTTTACCGCTTGGTCTTAATAATAGAACTCACCCTAAAAAATGTCTTCTTTAGCATGGATATTGGAGATGCCACGAACTAAGCCAACAATCTATTCCAAGAATATTGCAATTTGTAACCTTTCCTATGAATCATATTTTGTAGTTGCATCATCTTTTGTTGATGCACATATTCACATGTAGCACAAAATGCTTGTGTTCATCTTGGAAATTTATATGCACATACCAAGAGGTGTGTATGTTGAGACTTTGTTCCCAATGAAATAAGTAAGATCTCTCCCTTCCTTGCATGACATTCTTTAGTCCATTATTAAACTTCTCCAAACTTGTCAATTACTTCATTTAGTTATGACCAAAACAAGACTAGTGCATCTATATCTTCTTGTTTCATCCCACATACAACCAACGTCATCAACTCTCATATGTTGCAAAAAGATTAACCATAAATTGAACTGTATGCAATAACACAATCTCTACATTCATGTGATAATTGGAATAAAATAAGAGTACTTACCTTGAGCCACACACATGCTGCCTGGGTGGTTTAATCATTAATATGAAGCACACAGTCAAAGCATATCTAACTATTGTGCAAGCCTCCAGTGACATTCCCTTGCATGGGATTCACTAGATCAACCCCCCTTAACACTAGCCCTATTGTTGGCTTTTTGAGGATGAAGTACCTACTATCACTATCAATGGTTTAACCAAGAAAGAGCCTACCATGGAAAAATCCATAGACACAGTGCTAATTTAACTTCAAAACATGTGACTTGATCCCTTGATCACTCTTCACGCTTGTTGTACAAACCACATATTTGAACCTATATGCTTGGAATAGTCAAGTTTAGGTAAATTTCGAGATACTCTACCACAATGTTAACACAAACTTGGTAGTTGAGCAACTTCATCAGAAGCATATGTTACCTATTCTTTCAAATAATTGGTTGGAGCTCCTCCAACATTGTTAAGATTTTGATGTTAGTCAAGGAATTTCGATGTTAGTTAAGATTTTTAGGCATTTGTAAACATTAGAGTTCTCTTTAGGCCCTTAATTAGACATGCCTCAAGGTATAAATATACATTTTACTTCAAGCCTCACATTAGACTATCACTTTAAATCCCTAGTTTGTCCAAGTCCTCCCATGACTGAGCACTCATAACATTATAGCATAGGAGGCTTTAGATCTTGTATGCTTGATCCAATGGATATGTAGAAGACTTGCATACTCTAGAATCAAGGAAAAAAATCTCTAATTACTTTTTATGCTATCTTGTCCTTGAATTCCTAAAGTGACACTTTATTAAGCCTTGACCACTTGGACCCCAAAAGACTAGACTTGTTACATTGAGAAGGAGATTTAGGAGTTGCAGTGCCTTATATTGGAGCTAAGAACCTTGAAGTTACAAATGCAGGAGGTAAAAACTTACAAGGTACAAAAGAAAAACTCAATCTTGACCATCACTCTCTCAAAACTTTGGAAGCCTTACAAATACTAACATGCTTAGTGTTCCCTTGACATAACAATTAGGTAGAAGCTTGAAACCAAGCTACATGATGTAAAGAAGGAGGCATTGGGTTCTCATCATAAGTTAATTACATAGTAGAGCTTGAACATTTAAAACACCTTGAACGTCACTAAAACAACCCAAATCCTCAAACTTGGACTGGCATATATCTTAGAGGCACCTCTTGAAAGATCACCTTGTGCACCTCAATCTCACTGGCTCTTGTTGCTTATGCATCTTGCCCTCATGAAAGACAACATCATGGCTACAGATAACCTTCTAAGCCCATGGATCCCAAAGATGATAGCCCATCTCACCTACATCAACATACATAAGAAAGATGCATTTGATGAACTTCAAATCTAGCTTGTTGTGTTTGTCTTTGGGTATATGGTAGAATACCTCATATCCAAAGTCTTGCAAATGGGTATATGAGGGAGCTTTACTAGACCATATCTCCTTTGAAACTCTACCACCAAGAGCAATGCATGGGGTATTAATCAAATGAATATCAACAGTAACTACCTTAGCCCAAAGTGTGTGTTGTAAGCTAGCTTGACTAAGCATACTATGGATCGTTTCTTAAATAGTCCTATTCATGTGCTTTGCAACACCATTATGGAGTGGGCTGTAAGAGACCATCAATTGACACTTAACACCCCTCTCATCATAAAGTTTCTCAAAACCACATGGGGCATATTCACCCCCATTGTTAGATCTTAGGCATTTCAACCTATGCCTAGATTGGCTCTTAACTATTGCAAGAAAGTGCTAAAAACTAGGCTTTTTTTTTTTGTTTCTGCTTTATGGATATGCCTAGATCTTATGCAAATAATCATAAATGGATGTAATGAAATACTTAGCACCACCCAAGGAGGATTGATAGGGCATGGGACTACAAATATCGGAATAATGAATGAGAGCGAAAGGCTCACTCATGCATATAGTGCTTGAATTTATATGTGTGTTACAAGTCTATCTGCCATATAAACAATGATCACATGAATCAAAACATGAAAATTCTAGGGGATGAGAGATACTGCAAAGAAGTCAAGACTTTCATTCCTTTAAGAAACATACGTTCAAGATGGTGATGCCAAAGAGATACATGTGGAAGATTAGTCACAATCAAAACATGACTAGTAGTGTCAAATACAAGGCATATAGACTGCCATTCTTGGCACCTCTATCCAAAATGAGATTTCTGTGAGTGATTTTCCATGTAAAATATCCAAAAAGACATAATATTCAACATCATCAAACTATTCTATAGAGATAAGGTTTTTAGTCAAAGCTGGCATATACTTCATGCAAGACAAATGAAGTAGCAATAGGAGTAGCAAAACTGTAAATGAACATCACTAATGCTAATAGTATCACAAACATGATAATCTCAAATCTCACAAAACTTGTCATAGGATGATAGGTATAGAAATAAGCACAATGCAGGGTGACATGAAAGAAAGCCCTTGAATTAAGCAACCGACATTGAGGAAGCCTTCGAATTAACCAATCAACACTAAGAGAAAGATGACTGAGTGTGTCATTCAACAGGATATTTGGTGAAGAAGTAGCCAAAATGTATTCATTAGAATTGTTCTTCAATGCGTTTATCCCCTAAATCTGGTGCACAGATTGGATGTTATATGTGCGCATAGTGAGCGCCGGAAGGTCTCCAAGAACAAAAGAACTCTACTTTTGCACAAAGAACAAGGAAGAAAGCTTGCACGACATGAAGCAAGAGACTAATTGGGTACAATTTCCCCCCATGCCTTGTGTGAGCGCTTTACAAAGCATATATTTGATATATTATTCATCTCCAAGCTCAAAAAATAGCCCAATTTACAATTAGCACTCTTTAGCTTTTGTGTTTGCTTTTGTCCCACTAAAGAATTAAAGCTATTGGGTGCCCAAAGAGTCGAGCGGTACCCAAATACAATGTTCAATACAAATATTTAAATCGTGCACCCATGCACATACAAAAATAATAAATAAATGTCAAGCACTTCAATACATAAGTGCATCAAAATATTGGCGCCATACCTAAGATGCGCGCCCATAAAAAATGATAATAATTTGAATACACGCTATCCTCCAGTGCTTTCCAACGTCACTGCTGCCTGCTCTACACATCAACTAAAGTATTCACAATTGTTAGAAAATAATAAAATTAAATCGACAAAAGTGAATACCTAGCAATCTTCAGCTACAAAATAAATAAATTGGTTAGAACTCAATCCTAACCTTAATTTATTACAAGTGCGCACTCTAAACTCATAAACATCTATTAATTTAAATATGTATTTTGTAGAATCACCCGCTATGGAATCACCCACTTGCACATTAAATTAACAAGACGCTCGAAAAGGACAGACGTCTCCATCAACTTTTCACACAAGGAATCCACCTTGTGTATGAGCCCCGGCAATAAATAAAAATTTTACGGAATCCACCACAAAACCTCACGGAATCCACCATGGAATATGCATCATGGCATCAAAATCTTGATGGCAGATTTTGTGATGCTACAATCATTTGAAGTCTTAGCATTATCATGTGCTTTTCCCTTGCCTTTATCTTGCTATCCTAGCACATTTTATGGCACTGTGGTTGAATATGACCTTGCTTCTCACCATAATGACATGTAAGATGTAACTTGGGACTATGAGTTTTAGTGCAACCCTACCCACAAGATCTAAACTTTGACTTGCCATGCTGTATTTTCGTATCTGCCATCATTACAGTCTTTAATAGTGTGTATGAGAGACACATGCTACATCAATATTCATTTATTAGTAAAGCGACACCCTCTACATCTTTGAGCATAAAACTATTTGTAGAAACACTTTTGGCAATGCAACAAGTATCCCAAGACTCAGGAAGATGATAAGCAAGAACACAACACTAACATTTTTCTCAAAGGTAATCCCTTGCAAAGTAAGCTAATTGGAAATGGAATAAAACTTATTCAAATGAGAAGACATAGCACTGCCTCTCTTCATACAAATATCCATGCATTTCTTAAGACAATACAACTATGAAGTAGGGCTTTGCTTAGCATAGAGATTACATATCTTCTCCCATAACTTCTAAGCACCATCCTCATTTTCATTGACATTAAAGTAAACTTTCTTTGACAAAGACAATATCATGGTGGATTTGCATAACTCATCGAGATTAGCCCAAGCCTCTACATCAAACTCTTTGAGCTTTATCCCCTTATTCTTCAATAGTCTAATTTGCTTCTTTTGAACCAAAAATTACCATATTTGAGTCCTCCAAGTTATTACCATCCAACTTGTCTATATTGAAAATGGCACTATCCTTAGAAGCACTTGAAGCAGATATCATTATTGTGAATGCAAAGTAAAGATTGAATGGAATATTGTAAGAACAATAAATCAGCCCAAAACTGAATGCAAGAGGTGAGGTGCAATACAATGTATGGTTGTCCACAAAATGAATACACTAAAGTGCTCAAACTTATTGGGGCTTAAAGGTCACATGTTACTAGCCACCTACATTTACTTGTATTTAGACCCCCATACTTGTACATTGTTGCAGGTGATCGATGCCCACCACTCTCACTTTATTCTTTATTCTTTTAGAAACAAATAGAATAAGGGAAGTCAAAGAAAGAAAAAAAAGGGGGTGTCTTGAATTACCACTAGTGGATAACAAATTGAACCAATTAGTATTAATGTAGACCAATCCACCAAGTTCTTCCAATTCACACAAGAGATGAAGAAAAAGCATAGAGAATACATGTTCCGACATGCTTTTAATGATTTTAAAGCAAATGAAGATATCATATCTCAAAAGGCATGCAATTTGGTAGCATGGAGACTTCTCTAAAGGTTTTAAAATGACATCATTTTTTGCAAGTATATTTGTGATGCTCTCTTGTTTTTGTGTTTTCAATAAGTAATGAGATAACTATGGAAGATTCATATGCTGATAGTTGGAAATTAGATGCTACAAAATATGCCAAACGAATGTAAGGATTGAGTAGAATTGGAGGGGGAGGAGTACATGCATTAGGATTAATAGATTGAGCAGCAATGGGATGAGGAGGTGTACAAGAGATGCTCTATCTTCCTTGACTACCCCAACGGAGAATCTCCATCCCATGAGAATCTAAAATACTTAAATAGAAAAAAATGAATAAGATAAAGCTAACAAAAGCTATAGTTATTTATAGTTGCATTTTACATGGCACTTTTTAGTATGTAACCCATGTGTCCCCTTCTAATAAAGTATGGGTGGTGCAAGGATTGAAAAATGGATTGAAAAAAGCAACCAGACACCTAATATCAAACAACAAAGAAAGAGTGGAAATCATCCCACCTCACCAATTAGCTTGGTTTCTCCAGTCTCACAAGGTGCCACAAACATGTGTGATGGAGAGGGTGTGGAGGGACATAGGGTGATTGAGACCACCAAGGCCACCATAGTTCCCTCATCACAAAAAACAACCCAAGAGAGTGGTAGGGGTATGAAAGATGTATAAGATAACATTGCTTATGTTTCTACATTTTCATTCTTACGGCTCAAAATTTTGAATGCTATAAATTAAGATTTCACTTTTTTTAAAAATGGAAGTGAAAATAGAAAATGAACTATATATTGTTGGCATGCAAAGAACAAGGGAGGGTATTCTTCCAAATCTTGTAGTAGAGACTAAACTCAAGCCCACAAAGACATAAAAAAGTAGCATGGTTTTCATTTATTTGTATTATTCTTGCGTGGTGGGGAGCACAAGAGGGACTTGAAGACATAAGATTGCAATCCATTCAAATGCAAGAACACGAGCATGTAGCTAGTAAGGTTCAATGTGCAATGATATGTGAGTTCTTAATTCTATCCCTTTTTTATATAATTAACAACAACATTTTGAGGGTTGTAGAAGAGGAATGGAATGAGGAGATTTAATTAATAATGCTTGAGGAGGCACCTATATATATAGGTGTGCAAACATGTAAACTATGTGTATAACAGTACATACAAGGTAATATTTAGTTTTGTTTGTAGTAGAGAGCCATACTAGTAGTTATGTGGACCCTCACATGTTAATGCATTCCACCATTTATTGATGACAAAGGTGGAGTGGTGCATTGTCCTCTATGACATATTTGAAATAGCAAATGCATTAAAAAGTGATCCACCAAGTGGATCTTTAGCTAGATTAGAGGAGGCATTGGAGGAGGTTGACCAATGCAAATTTGTCAAGGTTGGTTAAGAAAGAACACATATTGCCTATGACATCATGGTGGCTCTTCTATCTAGCAACAATATAGTGTACCTACCTGATCACTGTGCTAAAATTAGGTGCATTCCTGAAAGTCTCACTTAGAGGGGGTATCTATTGATGTAATGTATCTAGGTGATCACTTGCTAAAGGAAACATGGCTCCTAATTTTCATTGTCACTATACCCTTCATGGTGGAGCTCATTGAGCAGATTATGCCAAGTTGGGACAAAGATGGTTGACTTGGCAATGACATAGGTGGTCTATAGTGAGTTGCTTATATATGTGGCTAGATGTAGATAGGTAAGTAGAATTAGTTTACATTATGCTCACGACATTTGTATGCAAGAATATTAAAGCCAATCCTTCTTTTTTAAATTACACCTACCAATAATATTGTGTGTATTCAAGATTGTAGCTATATGTGATGCAAATACTAGCATACATGTGCATAGGTATCAACTATAGAGGAATCACCCCTCTAGAAATCCTAATAGATCATATGCTAATGGTTGACTAGGTGCAAGATATGAGAACAGCTCCCGCAAGAGGTTATCTATTCCCTTGTATCCATACCATCCAAGAGGTGATGTTTAATCTATAATATATTGTTAGCACCTTAATATTGATTGTGAATTTTCTATCAATAATGCATGTTATAGGTGGCATTCAAGTAGCATGGCTTTTTGGAGGACAACCTTGCAAATTCTTACAAAAGAAGGGGACACAATCATGGATTACAATGTAGGTTGTGATGACCTTACATTAGTAGAATTGAATTTTTGCTACATACAAGTAGTATGCTTGTGCCAATGCATTAATGAGGGGAGATCTTTAAGAACAAAGGTGACACAAGAAATTGAACTTGTGTAATGATAGAAGCAATGGTACTCTTTTCTTTCATGTCATTACATATATATTCTCACATTTTTTTGTGTTCATCTGTAGCTACTCCCAATAACAAGAAAGTTTTTTTAAAAAATGTAAATAGGGTGCTTTTGCATAGGTGACTCAAGCAATTGGGATTGTTACGAATGAAACCCTTGGAGATAGCTAGATATTTGGTCATCCCACTACTAAGGCCTTACAAAGCTCCTAGCAGATATACATGGTTTATTTGATATTACTATATGGAGCTTAATAGATAAGAAAAACTTGAGAAATCTACTTCAAGTCATAAGGAGGGAGTGCATAAAGCAAACGACATGAGAATCTGCATTTGTCTTTCAGTATAGTCAAGGAAGTGCAAGAAGATTACTAAAAACCAATCTAAGGAAAAGAACTAAGCTAAGGTACACTTTTGTAGAATGTTTTGATGATATTGAGTGGCAACACTTTAGGTGTGCAACAATTCTATTCTTGGGAAATATGCAAAATAACCCACCTACCTCTTTTATATGTCCACCTGCATTTAAGGGAAGCCATATAGATACTATCCTCTTAGAATATATGTTGCGTTTTAGAGAACCCATTTCAAACTCCATCAATGGACTATAATTGGACATTTGCAATCATTTTGTTCATTTATTTATCTATTAAAAAATTCTAACTTATATAATATGACCCATTCAATTTATTCTTGCATGGTATATTTATGGAATGCAAATACAAAATACTCGTGTTTAAAGAGATACACGTAATATTTAATTTGCTTAAGCTTGTAATATGATAGTGTGCATTGTTTGGAGGAAAAAATGATGTTCGATTCATATATGAGCCTAACCACATGCGCACGCGCGCATGCAAGTATACATGTTTTCCTTATGTGAGTATAGTACAACTAGTGCTTTGTAAGGGCACACGAACACACACATAATAATCATGCAAGTTGATATCTTGTAAGGGCGCACACACACAATAATCATGCAAGTTGATATTTTATAAGGTAAAATGCTTAATAAATTCCATATTGAATGTCCAAGGACATGCAGTTTTGTACAAAATTCTTATAACATAAAATCTCACTATTAAAAGTGTAGCTATAAAAGTTATGGTTGAAAGTATAGCTACAAATTCAAAGTTTGAATCCCTTACAAGAGAGAGAGAGAGAGAGAGAGAGAGTGTGTGTGTGTGTGTGTGCATAAAAATGGATTTGAATCAAGAATAAGGATATGCTATATTTTGAATCAAGAATAAGGATATGGTATATTTGTAACAATAAATTGGATATTCGTAATAGTTCTGTTCATTTACTTTATCATGTATAATACCACCTTATTCTTGCATACTATATTCATGTAATGTAAATGTGAAATATTTTGTGTTTCAAGAGACACGATATTTGATTGCTAAAGTTTGGAATCTATTAGCATGCATTATTGGGAGGAAAAATGATGCATGTAATGAAGCAATAGAAAGCCACATTTTATGTGCTTCTAAGGAAACACAAGGGTTTATTGCCAATGGATGTATCATTTGAATTTTATCTGAGCCTTGTGTGTGTGTGTGTGTGGTTTCACTTATGTATATGTAGTACAATTGGTGCTTTGTAAGGATTGCAAGCTAACATTGAATGAGGTAAAATGCTTAACAAGCTTTCAATTGAATGCAAAAGTACACTTGGCCTTAAACAATAGTCTTATAATATAAAATATCTCACTATTAAAAGTTAAAGCTATAAAGGGCATGCTTGAAAGTGTAAGTACAAAATGGAAGTTTGGATCCCTTACATGTGTGTGTGTGTGTGTGTGTGTGAGAAGAAAAGAGAATTGGTGAATGAGGGTTGAGAGGAGAAAGAGAGAAATGGGTGGTGGCGGTGGTATTAAGGAGGACGTAGTGGTGGTGATGGTGATGGAGGTGGAAGTGGTGGAGAATATGGTGATGCTAGTAGTGGTGCAAGTGACAGTTGCCATAAAGAGGATAGTTACCACAAAAGGTGGAACAATTGAACAAAACTTGGAGAGTTGCCAAATAAACCTCGCTCAAAAGCTCACTCCAAAACACACGCACTCCATCTCTCGACAAGTAGCATTTCTTGATGTGGCTACTATTAATGTAGTCAGTCCCCTCATTTTTTAGCATTTTGAGGTCAATATTGCCTATTCTACTAACATAGAAGGGAAACTTCATCTTTTGCTTATGGTCTCCGTTATTAAAGTCCCATTGTTTAACACCAATATCAAACTAGGCCTTCCTACATGCCTTTTTGTATATCACGACATGCATAGCCAATAATATTGTTTTTAACAGTCATTCTAGTTCTTCAAGATGTTTAATCCAAGCTTCATTTCCTTGCTACCCATATTATATAGGTATTTAGAGACTAGGCGTTCAAAACTCAACAAGTAGAAGTGCATCGGTGCAATAGATGAGTTTAAAGGGCATCTAACTTGTTGCAAACTTGTAAGCCATTTGATATGCCCAAAGTACTACCACGAGTTTATTGTCCTACTCACTCCTAGGGACCAAAACAACCTTGGAGAGAATATCGATCAGAATTTTGTATATTGACTCAACTTGGTCGTTTGCTTGTGGATAATAGGATAATGACTTCTATGAATGACCATGAATGTTGCTAGAAGATTATGACTTTATTGAGGAAGTGGGTCCCTTGACCACTTTCTATTTGAAGGGAGAAGTTGAATGTAGAAATGACTTGCTCCAATAGGAATTTTGCTATTGTGCAATTCATTCAAATTGGTGCTAAGGACATACAAATAAGCTTGATCCATTGGAGGGTGAGCTTGCTTTGCTTGATTGGCTTTAAGCCTACCACACTTGGACTTAAAGTTACATAATTGGACTCAAGACCTAAGGTTGCTTAAGTTTAGGGACACTTGGACCAGAGATCACTCACACTATTAACTTGAATTCCATGATTCACGCTTGCATAAGTTCACCCCACTGGACTATGAATATGCATACCCCTTTGACCTGAGCTTAAGTCTACCTACACATCTCACCTTAACCTAAGCAGAGAAGCCTGCCTACTGATGGCTTAAGAGTGCCAAATACTTACCCAAGAGTGCCTGCTTCCCAAGCTTGCCTGCAGCTAAGCTTACTTGCCATAAGGTCGACTCTCCAATCCAGTAAGCTAAGCCTAAGAGTGTCAGCTGCCAACTAGAGGCCCGAAATAACAACACACAAGCTTGCTTGCTTTAGACTTAAGGCTACCTATCCCACTTGCCTAGGATATCATTGGTTACTTGTACGTGCTGTCCAGCCCACTTAGACCCTAATCTGCCTTAACCTAGACTAAGTTTAATTATAAGCCCCAGACTGCTGTCACTGGTCCAAACCCACCCCTGAGCTCTTGCAATCTCAGTATACTATTGCTTGGCTCACAAAATTCAAAGACAGATAATACACCAACCAGTGGACATTAGCATATAGGCAGCAGCTCATACACTGTTCTTGAAATTACAACCACAATCCCATCTTTGATTACTGTTAAAGGGACTCTACACATAAGAGAACTCATTGACAGAAATCTGAAGATAATTCCAGTTGAGCCATTTAACTAGCCTTGATATGAAGTCCAAGTTCCTCTCTTCAAAAATGAGAACTTCCGTGTTGTTGCATTAACTTTGATAACCCACCTAATCCAGCAAGATGCTCAACTTTTTCAGGATCTCCAGAATCCAAAAAAGCTCTTTTTCTTGTCTTCCTTTTTGAGATGTGCTTCCAATGATGGAAACTCAATTGCACTGACTGCAGTATCAAGCACTATTGGCTTACAAGGAACTGCTTGAAATGCAGGAGGAAGCTGCACAATACGAGGAGGCTCCTTGGAGCCTGGCAATGCCACAAATGATTCGTACTGATCCAATTTTTCCAAAAGATATCCCACCTGTTCCAGGACAACAGAGCAAATATTATAGCATAACCATTGATAGCTACCTAAATAAGTTGAACAGCAAAACTGGCTATTAACCTTCTTTATTGAAGTTTGCGGCACCAGTGAGATTGAGGCAACTCCTTTTTGTACTGTCTCCTGTAGATTTGCTAAATCTGCAATCCCTGAAGCATGAACCAGACAGCTTTGCACTCTACATTCTTCTGAGAGTTTTCTCAACTCTTCAATAGTAACCTGATACAAACAGAAATGTAATTTCAATAGAATTTAGTCTGCATAAACAACAGAGCTAAGAGCTTATGCTCTGACACCCTGAAAATACGTGCCTGAAAACATAGAACCCCAATGGATGGTCTACCAGTACAATTAATACAGAGCCTCTAAAAACTGTACCTGCAACAACACATTGACACAGTACAGACCTCACCTACAGAATCAGATGCATAAAATTGCAGGATAGCAATAACTTTTGCTGAGCATCCCTTTGGTATATGGTTTTGCAATACCAAAGGTTTCAATTCTATTAACTCCTGCAGAACAAATAATAGACCATCCCACTTTTGCATTTCTACACCATACTGGGAGGTTCTTCAAACTTAAGTATTTCCTTTCCTCTTAGGACCTCTGTGTCTTCACATCCAAGTGGTGCAGATGTACCGATGGGGGAGATGTGAGAGTGCGCAATGGAAGGAGGAAAGTGAACACAACGAGAAGGAGACAAAGAGAACATAGGAGAGAGAAGGAACAATGTGACTGCAATAGCTGAAGGTACAAGGCTGCAACAGTCAGCCCCAACACACAACTCTATGTGTCAGTGTGGGCGCTAGACGGTAGTAGGGGGAAGAGAGAATGAGGAGGGCTGGCTGGTCACAAAGAATCAATGATGGATAATGGATAATGATATATAGGTGAAAAAGAGGGAAAACCCTAAATGTGGTCAAACCCCTAAAAAATAGCTAAAAAGTGCACAAAAAGAAATGCACTAATGTGCCCTCCATCTAAAGTGTGTAAAACACGTAACATTACAAACAAATACAATGTTAGAGCTTGTAATGTCCTCGTCTAACTCAGACTAAGGCTCACAAGCAGGAGATGACCACATAAGACACGTGACCACGAACACCCCCTCTTAGATCCTAGATGTGGCGGAAGGCCAAAGGAGCTATGGATCCAAGGGTGGCAAGAAGAGTGCCAATGCCGATGTAGTCCATTGATGAAGAAAGCCAGGTAAGGAGCAAGACCCCCTCTCCATAGAAAAAGCCGATCAAATGGAAGGCCACCGAAAGGCAATGGAAACGGAGAGGCCCTGAATGGATCACTCCTAAAAACTCCAATTGACAATGGATAAGCCAAGCCTCAAACCCAACTATGAGACAATAGCAAGGAACTATCGAAGGCGCCATAAGCTGCATAGAAACACCAAGGACCAAGGACCAAGCAACAAGGAATGAAGGCTCAATGACAAAGTAAAGGGGTAGCCACATAAAAGAAAGGCCCAAATTAGACTAGAAACCCTGAAGAAATTCCTCATGATCTTGGAAAGTTCCCCTCTGAAACACAAAGGGCCAGGAAATCCACAGCTGCATCACCAATATCATCCCCCTCTAAAAGGGATAGGAGGTACAAAGAACCCACTAGAGGAGATGGTGTGGGATGGAATGGAACCTATGGGATAGATGGTTCACAATCGGGAATGCCTACGGCAATAGAAAGCTACCTCGAAGGGCCCTACACAATGGAAGGGGAATGGAGCATAGATAGCCCCCTCTCCTACCAACCGGTCACAAAAGTCGCTCTTGTAGAAGAATCCTCAGCAAAGATGGTCGGCTCGGTAAAGATAGCACAGGTTCGGAGTCTAGGAAGGCCATGAACCGAGAGGAGGAGAAACCCAAGTTTGTAACATGTAGGGCCTAAAAAATGGAGTGCGATGGACAGTCAAGCAATGGAGGACACCACTAATAGGCACCAAAGAAATGTCACCAACAGTGACGATACCCTTTGATAGACGGATAACATGTAACAAATCACCTTGGGGAGGCATATGAGTCGATGCACCACTTGCAATGAGCCAAGGTTGCACAAAAGAAGAGAGCCAAAGAAGGCTCCTCCACCTAATAGATGTGTAGAAACACTAAGGGGAAGTAGCAGGTGACAAAATAGAGGTAGACAAAGACTTTGATGTAGATTCACCCTTCGCTTCCAGACGAAGGTGAGGGCATATCCTCCAACACTTCTCCTCAGGGTGTGAGGTCTTCCCACAATGAGGACATAAATATCCTCTACATTTTCCCACAAAAGCTGTATCAAAGTCAAAAGATGACTTTGACTTCTTTCTCTTCCCTTTCTTCTACTTGGCTTATCCTACACCTATATAAAACAGCATAATCACAGCTATGTAAACAGGCTCCACAAGAATTTGACTCACTGTGATGCGCATCCTGCGCAAGCACCAGTGGGACTAGCTCCTCCCAAAAGTGAGAGTCTCCCTGCTAAAAGGAGTGAGAAGACTGGAGTAGAACACATCATATGTTGATGATGGAAGATGTGAGAGAAGTGTCATAGCTAGGTCCTTCAAAGAAATGTCTGTACCAAGGAATAAAAGCTCATCCTATATCTCCTCCATCCAGTAGATTTGATCCCTCATTGTAGGAGAATCTACAAGACAAACAATTGTTGTAGCTTCAACTCAACAGATAAGCGATGCCCAAATGTTTGGATCTGGAAGAGAGATACCAATCTCTTCCGAATATCTGCAGCAGTGTAGATATGTCTAACATGCATGAGCACAAAATTTGTACAACTCAAAAGGAGAGAAGAGTTGGCTCTAGCATTCAACTGATCCCATAAAGCTACCAAATCCATGGTCACACCATCATGAGGATCCATGGTAGGTAGGGTTATAGGGATGGTAACACAATCCCAAAGGTCACGGTCGTCGAGGAGACACTACATATGGCATGATCATAGAGAGTAGTTTGTCCCATCTAGCTTATTGGATGCGGAAAGAGAGGGTAGGTCTAGCACCTGCTTAGGAGATGCCATCGGCATCGAGGACTAGAAGCCCGAGAAGAATATAATGGGAAAGAGTAATGATGGTGGGCAGTCTGAATGATCTCGAACCACACAATCCCCATAGCATACACGTCGGCAATAGATGTCCTTCAATACAGTACCTACAAGAAAACAAAGATGCTGCCACTGGAATGTCCTCCACCTGCATGCGGGCCTATCAACCTATGAATCAGAAAAGACTGATGGAGACAGGGAGTATCAGAGGTAGGAAGGGAGAATTGGATGCCGGGAAGGTATGCTGACTGAAAACACAAGCTATAAGCTCTGTAAATGAGGATGTTAACACCCAACAGGGGTTCCTAGCCCAAAATGAAGATGGATCCAGTATATGCAGCAATAGGGAAGTCTGTTCGCCAGATTAAACAAGCTGTCTAGCCTGAAAACAGGGTTATGCAGAGTGTTGTTGCCGAAGGGAAGGGAAGACCCTCAGCATGAAAATGCAGCAAACATAGAGGTCTTGCAGCCTGGAAAGGGGTCGTCCTATCTGAAGGAAAAATTGCCTGGCCTGAAAAGGAGTATTCTGCACAAAACGCAAATTTTGCTCATTGTAAACAGGCCACCCAAGCTGCTGTGATGCCACCCAGCCCAGGGGAGACTCTCAGCTGTTAAACACAGGGAGTACACGTGGCTTTCCACCTGAAAACGGGCTACCTGCTCCTGGAAATGGGCCGTCTGCACCTGCAAAGGACCTGCCAGCATTTAGGAGCTGCCACCTGCATATAAGGAGTACCAAACTGAAGGGATGCCTGCAAAACGCACATCTGCAGACCAGGAAATAGGCCACCCAGCCTATGAAAAGGCTGCCCGGCAATGGATAACTGCAAGTGCAAGGTCTACAGCACGTGGGGATGACGCCTAGCAAGTTTTGTCGCGGACAGCACACTCCTCTTCAAGATTTCCAGCTCCCAGGTGTGGGTCTAATACCATGTGAGAGTGCGCAACGGAAAGAGGAAAGTGAACACAGAGAGAAAGAGAACGCATGATAGAGAAGGAACAATGTGACTGCAATGACTGAAGGTACGAGGGTACAATGGACAACTCTACATGTCAGTGGGGGCGCCAGACGGTACCAAGGGATGAGAGAATAAGCAAGGCTGGCTGATCACGAAGGATCAATGATGGATAATGAATAATGAATAATGAATGTGGAAAGGTAGGCTACCTATATATAGGCGAAAAAGAGGGAAAACCCTAAATGTTGCCATCCTAGCAACTGGACTGAAGGTTTCTTCATAATCTATGCCATATGTTTGGGCATAGCCTTTTGTAACCAACTTAGCTTTGTACCTACTAATAAAACCATCTGCATTGTGCTTAATCTTATAAACCCACTTACATCCAATAGCTTTCTTGCCCTTCGGCAATGATACTAGATCCCAAGTCTTATTGGCCTCTAATGCAGCCATCTCCTCGTCCATTGCTGCATCCCAATAAGCATGACCAACAACCTCCTCAAAACATGTGGGCTCAACATCCTCAATCACTTTTACCATATAACCATAGTTGAGGTACTTAATTCCATGATTGACTCTCCCAACTCACTACAAAGGGCTTTAAGTTGCATCAATTTCATATGCTAGCTTCCACTAATGAGATCAATACGTATTGAGCATCTCTAGCATTCTCTCATAGGACACCTTAGATATGATTCTATTTACACTCTGTCACACGATTAGATGGTTGACGGCCTTCCACGTCATAAACTGTCCAAGGATGTTTGTAAAGCTTGTTAGCTCGAGAAACAACACCACACACCATTTCCTTAGTAGTCAACTCGTAGAGTTGAGGAGTCTCTTAGATTGATCCACATCGATCTAGGTGGGCCAACATTCACTACAACCATGAATGGCATGTTTTACTTCTTTTTTGTTGTGGATGAATTTTCGAGATATATGTGGGTCTATTTTCTATAGCATAAATCTAACACCTTTGCATATTTCTCTACTTCGGTAAGTCTTGTGTAAGACCACAGATCTATCTCTATGCGGACTATGATGAATGAAAGTGGTGGTGAGTTCATCTCTAATGAGTTTTCCAAGTTCTTACACGAGCATGGCATTTCATGCCAACTCACCTCTACTAACTCCTCGGAATGAACTCATAGAGCATAAAAATTGGATTGTGATGAATATGACACGCCCTATGCTGTTAGCACCAAAGATTCTTGGCCCCCTATGGACTAAGGTTGTTAACACCTCCATGTATATCCTCAACTAATGTCCAACTACCATGGTCTCTCAAAAGACCCTGTTCGTGGCATTCTTTGGCACTTGATTTGTCATTTTCCACCTTAGAGTCTTGGGAGTTGTACTCACAAACACACTCTTGATGACAAGATAGGAAAGTTGGTAACCCGAGCTGATCTCTTGATCTTTGTAGCATACTCCACCAAGATAAAAGCATACTGCTTGTTTGATCCCAGAACAAACAAAGCCATTACGTGGAGAGAGGTTTTTTTTTTTTTAACGAGAGGGATATCATGCATCCCATTGCACCAACATCCGAGCCGATTCCTCAGCCTGCATTGCCAGAGATCGCATCATCTACGCTAGGTCTACTACTTGGTCTTAATCCATATGCAAAGACTTCAACTTCTAGGTCCCCTCCCATGGACCCGTTACCTCACTAGTACCAAGGAACCATGCAAGATTCCGAAATCCGTCCATTGGATTCCATCCTAGAGGGACCTAGAAGATCTACCTAGCTTGCATCGATTGCTTCATTTGTGTTTGTCTTTATGGCAAATTATATAGTGCACTCTAAACTGAAGAGTTGGTAGGAGGCTCTAAACCATCCCCAATAGTAAGAGGCCATTAAAAAGAAGCTTGAGAGCATTGACTACAACCAAACCTAGACCATGGTGGATCATCCAAGACACAAGAAGGTCATTGGGACAAAGAGCATGTAACCAACCTTCCTTCTCTGGATGGGTGGTAATTTCCTAATTACAACTTAGTTACAACATTAGCATTTATTACAAAACTGAGAAATACAAATTAACTTACAATCTTGGACAATGGACATCCTGTTGACCCCAAAATTGCTGCCTCTTTTCAGTATTTATTTAGCTTAATGAAGAAAAAGTTGATGTACAATGGGATTCTCCCAATCCTTTTCGGTCTTCCAACTCCCTTTGCTATCCAAAATGACCAGCAAGTCTTCAATCTGATTTGCCCTTGATTCCGGCAGACAATTGGCCTTCAGACGCTTTGATGGAGCTGGAAAATGCCCCAAATTCATTGGTTTGCCGGTCCCTCCACTTGAATTTGATTAAAAACAGCTTCAACCCTATTGAATCCAAGTCTTGGAGCTTCCAATTTCTAGCACGCTTTCCGAGGCTATTGCTAAACCCTAATTTCTACTGCAGATTAGGGTTTACAACAAAGAAATCTGAACTTTCTCAACCTTTGGTGATCTCAATGCTATAATCTTCCGAGTAAGGCTGTAGAAAGGCTCGGAGATGAGAGAGAATGCTGAGAAGGGAGAAAATTCGGACTTTCTTTATGGAAAACTAAAGAAAATCCATCATTTACTGCTGCTGCCCTATCTCAATAGCTTGTAGATGCAAAGAACTGAAGAAAATCAGCCATTCATTGTTGTTACCCTGTCTCAACAACCTGTAGATGTTGTCACCTGCTGTTGATTGGGCTTCTCCTGCCCCTAGCAGACTTAGAAGGTCCTCCAATGGCTGCAAATTAGACCAACAACATCTCCTCCCTCTCTTTTTCAAGCTGAATACAGTGAAATGCCTCTCTCCAATCTCTAAAGACGTTTTTCAGTCTTGTGTGGGCATTTTTGGCAAGCGCAACCTTCCCAAATGGTTTTTCCAACATTATCCATAATTAAATATTAATTTTCAGTCTTTAAATACTAAAAATTAATCTAATAATTATTTCAGTGTCCTAAAAAATAACCTAATTGGCCAATAATTAAATTGGCTAGGCAACTTCCATTCCCGAGTATCTCTACGCCAACTTGACCATCAGATTGGCGCTAGGTACCATTAAATGCCACTTCTCTAATATCACCAACTCACACTTATGGACAAATGAATGACCCAAACTAACAACTAGCACCAGATACCACCAAGTTCGTGTGCAGTATAACTTACAACAACTTTTGCCTTTGATATCCCATGATTTCCTTCGGTCCCCGGCTTGTAAATTTACTCTAATCCCAATTACACCTCACATGTGCAATATTTACTTAACCGTGTGGTTGAAAATTAATCCATATGTTAAGTGAGGTTTCAAAAATATATGTTCTCATGACAACCCCCCCCCTTAAAATACTTGCAATTGTCCTCGACTGCATTGTCAAATGCATCAAAAGCAAAATAGTGCATTGGAATTTCAACAAGACATCATAGTTAACACAACATTGCGCATTATTGCTCAACCATTCCATATGCCCAACACATGCTGAAAATTACCAACCAATCATAACATAACATAAGACACAAAGAATCTTAAAAACATTGCCAGATTTTCATGTGACATGCCTATTTCTCATGACCTCAACTCACCTAGCAAAATCAAACCATAGCATAGCATAACCAACCATAAACCATAGCTCATCAATGGCATCATAACATATGTTGTTGTCCATGGAGCTGGATATAAACCATTGAAACCGAGCATAATGTGATCATAAACTAATCACTTGTTGGTCTGAGAACTGATCACAAACTACTGTAAATGTGACCCCAAACTGATCACAAACTCATTGCAAAAACTGACCAGCAATCAATGCAAAAATTGATGTAGCAATCAATGCAAAAACTGATGCAAAACTGATTCCAAAAGTGACCATAAACGGTTCTCAAGCTTATTTTGAAACTGAGCTGAAAGTGATCAGAATTCGTCTCAAAATTGAGGCAAAATTTATGCCAAATTGATCATAAGCTGATGCAAAAGTATAGTTCCAGTGCCTAGGTGAAACTCATACTCATCTACATATATCTCACAGTGACTAGTACACTAAGTAGTGACCTTGTGGCAAACATAATCTCAACACAGTACCTTGGATGCATGTTGAATACATCTGAGATTCACTACATAACGAGACCTGTCCATAACTGGAGGAGTGGAAGTGGTACCTCCCCCTTGAGCATCAGGCAATACTCCGAACCCTTCTTGTGCTGAATCTGACAGAGGCCGGCTTTAACTGAAAGGCATCTAGGTAAAGTTGCAACAACTAAGGATGGTATGTCAAGTCATCCTCTTCCATCCATTTGGCATCCATTGGTCAATAATTTTGAAATTTCACCAAGTATCTCCTGGAAACTTTACCTTTGACATTTCTTTCCTTATGTGCCAAAATCTGCTCGGATACCAAAATCTCATTCAGCTTCTCCATCTCAAACTGAATTTCAACAGACCATAGTT
Source organism: Lygodium microphyllum (assembly GCF_053477565.2). NCBI lineage: Eukaryota > Viridiplantae > Streptophyta > Polypodiopsida > Schizaeales > Lygodiaceae > Lygodium > Lygodium microphyllum. The sequence goes on along the minus strand of NC_141161.1, from coordinate 10,218,955 downwards.
GTCTCCGTATAACGTACAGTACTATTCATACCATACGGATTCGTATGTTATTTTGGGTCCTCTCTGGCCACCTCGCATGTGCGTCCCGCGTCCCGAATCCCGCGTTCCGCCTGCCTGCATGGCACTTATTGGAGGGGTGGGAAGCCTTGGATACATCATCCCACCCCCTTTTCCAGCTGCGCACCCCTCCCCCCCATCCCCAGTTGTTGTAGCTTTACCTTGATGCTTCCAGTTAGAGCCGACTTTAGTTCGGGCTCAATCAAGTTCCACAGAGCAAAGGTTCAGAGTATTACCTGATGCTTGTGAGGGAGCTAACACCTCCGCTCCTTAGTAATGGACAACTCTAGAAGTAGTGGATCTCGCTGAATGTATTCAGCATACATTCAGGGTAGTGTACCTGAATAGTATGTTTGCCAGGGGATCACTATTCAGTGTACTAGTCACTATAATTGATATGCAGGTCAGTATGGTTTTCACTGCAGCTCTGAAATTGTACATTTGCATCTGTTATGCTCGGTGTGTAATCAATTATGCTTGGTATGGCATTGGTTATGCTTGGTGAAGCATCAATTAAAGATCATCATCAAGGGCTGATTATCGAATGTTGGTTTTCAGCATATGATCATTAATATTCAGTGGTATTCAGCTCAGTTTTTTATCAACTTGCGAACCGTTTGTGGTCACTTTTTGGATCAATTTTGCATCAATTTTTGTATTGATTGCTGGTCTGTTTTTTCAATGACTTTGTGATCAGTTCTTAGATCAGCAAGTGATCAGTTTATGATCAGATTATACTCAATTTTCAATGGTTTACATCTAGTTCCATGGACAACAGCATATGTTATGATGCTATTGATGTTTTAACCATTGTTTATACTTGGTTATGCTATGCTATGGTTTGGTTTTGCCAGATGAGTTGAGCTCATGAGAAATAGACATGTCACATGATAATCTGGCAATGTTTTTGAGATTCTTTGTGAGTCTTATGTTATGTTATGTTGGCTGGTAATTTTCAGCATATGTTGGACATATGGAATGGTTGAACAGCAGTGTGCAATGTTGTGTTGACTATGATGCCCTATGGAAATTCCAATGTAGTACTTTGCTTTTGATGCATTTGGTAGTGCAATTGAGGACGATTGCAAGGATTTCAAGGGGGAGGGCTCTCATGAGGACATGTATTTTTGAAACCTCACTTAACATGTGGATTAATTTTTAATCACATGATTAAGTAAATGTTGCACATGTGAGGTGCAACTGGGGTTAAAGTAAATTGACGAGCCCGAGACCCGAGGAAATCACGAGATGTCAAAGGCAAAAGTTGCTATAAGTTATGCCGCACAAGTACTTGGTGGTATTTGGTGCCAGTTGTTGGCCTAGGTCATTCATTTGGCCATAAATGTCAGTTGGTGACACTAGAGAAGTGGTGTTTAATGGTACTACCTAACGCCAATCTAATGGTCAAAAATGGCGCAGAGACACTCGGAAATGGAAGTTGCCTAGCCAAATTAATTATTCGCTAGTCAGATTATTTTTGAAGGTACCAAAACTTTTTTTTTTTTTTGCAAGTAAAATGTGACTGATTATTTTACTCAAAAAGACTCATTACAACAGAGTGCTCATGCTCAACACACTAGCTGGAGCTGATGAAAGTCACAAGTACATCATGTATACAAGCCTCTCAAAGCGGTTTGGGGTGATGGGGGCAAGAAGCCATGGAGGGGGTAGGGGGGGTGGTGTATTGCCATCTGGGGCTACCTGCCTGCATCACGAAAAACAGGTCCTGGCTGCCCCAAGTGCGCATGAAATGACATCGAAGCTCCTGACGAGCCCTAGACTTGCCTTGCACTTGATCCCATCAGCCGCAAAGGGAGTGGATAGTGGAGGTCCAAAGCTCTGCTAAGGTCGCTTGCACTGAAGGTCTCTCTTTGTCGAAAGCCTCCTGACACCACGCCTTCCAAATATGCCAACCAGTAAGATCCCCATGATCTCCCATACCTCAGAGCGGTCTGTTGTGGGCTCCAGTACCTAGCGGATAGGTAGGGTCTCCAAACCGACCATTGCGCATGACCCAACCTCAATGAATATCGTGTCCTGCATCCCGGCCTCATACAGAAGGTGCCGGCCCTGGCTAACTACCTGCCAACAAAAGGCTCCCCAGAAGATACATCCAAGGCTGGGTGTGGTACAACGAAAGATGTGGGATGCTTCTCTCTACACGAGTTGCACCACCTCACATGACCAAAGGCAGAGCTTCGGGGTTTCCAGAGGTTGTTATATGTAGCGCTTACAACCTCCCTCCTGCATCTGGGCAAGCCAACTTCCCACTGCCAAGCCTCCATGTGCCACCAGCCATAAGAAATATGATACCCTCCTCAGCCTCCAGCTATCCCATAGGCGGCGCTAAAAGGTCCGTCGAAAAGGCTCCGTGATGTTGTGCTCCGCCCAGTGCGTGCTACGTGACGGCACCCAATCCATATCCTCCTTCATTAATACGTGTCTGCCAATCCTCGCAGTGTACTCTAGAAACCTCGGTGGCTTCTTGGCGACCGCAATGGCTGGCCATAGCCACTCTCCCGGATCCCAATTCAGCTCATCAAGTGGCCTGCCCTCCCATATCCAAAGGCGCCACTCCTTGAGCTCCGTCCAAAAGACAAATGGGTCCAACCGCCATGTCTTCCCCTGCAGGCTAATCACCCAGATCCTCCTCCATGAAAGGACAATTATCCCCTTATCCTACTGCCCTCTGTCAAGAGCCTGACGCCCCCCCTCCTGTACGGTGAAGAAGGTCCCCGGTGACGCGCTGCCTACTCTACCTGCCACCTGTAGGGGGGTGGCTGCTAGAGAAAACCTAGCGGCCCATACCTCCCCAAGCTCTATCGGCTCTCCTATTGGGGGAGCAAGCCATTCCTATGGTATTGCTGTGTCTATCTCTCTTCTCCTCAACTCCACTCCTCTCTGGCAGCCTAATACTCGCTGCAGCACCTCCTCGTCCACCATTCTGTACACCTCCTGCCATGTCATGATGGTACGAGCCGGGCTGGCCTCCCAGCCAGCCCACTGGATGTGGGAGCGCTCGCCAATCTGTGCCCCTTCCCGATCTCTGACCTAGGGGTTCCACACCACCGGCTTACGGTCTATCTCCTCCTGGCAACCTAGGGGGCTCTTGATTAGGGCCTTACGGAGTCCCTGCCACACGCGAAGCACGCTGCATAGGAAAGATGATCTAGGGGGGGTGATCTGGGTTGACATGAAGATCCATCTTAGGGACAGCCTCCACTCAAAGCCAAGCCTCGGTCTACAATCCTGAAGACCCTCCTGCAATAGGACCTTCCAAGTCTGTCCTCTTGGTGTGAAGTCGCCGTCCAAGAGGGCCATACTCTGATACTTTGGGTCTATGATTCCAAGCCCTCCCTCTGATCGATGCCATATGATGGTCGCCCACGCCACCTTGGCCATGGAATCCCTCGAGCCATTTGACCCGGCCCAAAGAAAATTCCGCACTAGGTGGCGGAGCTGCACTACGCAAGATGAGGAGAAGCACCAACACAAGGTGATGTACCAGGCCGTTGCTAGGAGGACCTGGTTAACTACCAGGGCTCGGCATGCTAGTGAGAGACGAGCCATGCTCCAGTAGGTCAGCTTCCTCCAGATAGAATGGAGGACTGGAAGAAACTGCTGGGCGGGAGTGATGTCGAGTCCCACCTAGAACCCTAGGTAATGGATGGTCTGCCCTCTGCTCATCCATCTAAATCCTAGGTGGACGCCCTACTCCGTGCTAGAGTCCGGGTCTGTGAGGAAACCAGAACCGACTTTCGCCGGTTGAATTTTGCTCCCACTGCAGAACAGAACACCTCAAGAGCCAACCTCACTCTTTTTAGCATTAACTCATCGTCCTCTGTGTAGATGTTGTATCATCTACATACTCTGAGTCTAGCAACTCAGTCTTCTCTCTCACTGGAAGTCCGAGGCTGAGTAATCCACTCACACGTGGCCTGAGGAAGTGAGACATCGCCTCTGCAAAGAGTAGGAACAGGTATGGGGCCAGGGGGCAGCCCTACCAATCCGAGCTCTCCAGCCAAAACTCCTCCCCTTGCCTACCGCCTATGAGAACCCTATTGATAGACAATCTGTAAAGTGCTGAGACCCCGCAAATCCAAGCTTAGGGGAGACCCAATCTCACCATGGTGCCCTCTAGGAAATCCCAGTCCCTATCATAAGCTTTCTCGAAATCCAAGAGTAGTACGGCCAGTCTCTGCCCACTATGTTCAGCCCACTCTGTCGCCTCAAAGAAGGTGAATACATTGTCTAGGATGCTCCTATCCTGGATAAAGCATGCATGTGTGTTATGAATGATGTCTAGAAGCACGGGGTGTAGTCACCTACCAATCATGTTGATTTGTTGAATATTGTTTGTGCACTAGGATCATATGCACTATGCATTATGCATGACATGGTATCAGTCCTGGATTGCATAGCAATTGTTTTCTTAGGATATGACTTATACGTGGGGTGGAAAGGAACATTTGCTATAGGTTAGTTGTACGCTTTCCTTGGGACTGTTTGGTGAGAATCCATATATTCTTGGATCATACAAAACAAGAAAAGAGTGGAGTTTGTATGTTATGTTTTATATATTGAAGCGACGCATCTTGGGGCCAATCCCGAGGTGTAGGAGAGTCACAGTGAAGCCGCAGCAATCACCCGAGAGGTGCTTTCTTATGTTTGTGTTACGAGGCGCTATGCTTGCCAATGCTTTACAGGCCACTGACAATAAGGTGATCGGTGGTGATCGGTCTCCACTAGGAAAGCTCGAACCGGTCTCCCCCTTTGGGAAGAAGACTGACAAGGCCTGCCAAAAGACTCCCTGGCATCTGTCCTGAAGTGAATCTCCTGGAAGGCCATCAATAGGGGGTCCTTCACCACCTCCCAGTAGGTAGTGAAGAAGACCTTAGAGAGGCCATCCTCTCCCGGGCATTTCTACCCATCCTGTGTGTGGAAAGCCTCCTCTAATTCCTTCTCTGTGAAGGGGGCTAGGAGAGAGCATCCCATCTCCTCTGTGACGAGGGACGGGATGTGATCCCAGACCTGCTATCTTCAATGTTGTCCTCTGGCTAAGGCTGTCTCCTATTGGAAGAGGTGTCTGAAATAGTCGGTGGCAATCTCCATCACCTCATCTAGGCTAGAGCGAATCCTCCCATACTGATCCCGTAGGCTGCGTATCTGCTCTCTTGAGGTGTGGGCTGGTGTGCTTGAAAGAACTCCCTGCACATCGTGTCCCCCTTCCGCGCCCAAAAGGCTGCTGAGGTGGGGAAAGAGAACTCTGAGCGTTTGTCCTCTAGGCCAGCGATGGCTGCTCATGCACGCATCTCCTGTGCGTGGAGGATGGTATCCCCTGGTGTCTCTTATAATAATCTGTGTGGCTGCCAGGTCCTGCCGTTGTACTCTCTCCTCCTCCCAACACTGTTGCTTGGCCTGTAGGGCTGCCTCCTGGCAGATATTGCTTGACGTGGCTAGGACCTCTGCAACCTCCTCTGCGATCTGGTCCCTCCTGCCCCACTCCCTGGTCCAAATCTGCTCAATCTGACTCTTCACCTCCTCGCTCCTATAGATCGAGTCAAGGATCCGACACAAGGTGGTTCCATACGTAATGTACGGCACGTATAGATACGTACTATACGTCGTTCTGTATGGATAAATTTTTTATGTACGTAAAAATACGTACCTTTGTAAAAAAATAATAAACAAGAGGATATTTTAGGGTGTTTCCCACTGTACATTAAGCATAAAGATATATACATTCCCTACTTAGTACTTATGACCATGTCACATCACAATTGAAACCTTTAAGCATTAAACATTTAACACGTGCATAACACTGAATAGTGAAAACTGAAATTTGAGACTATCAAACTAACATTGAGGAAGTCTATATGATAAAGAGCCAAATCATAACACAGTACACTGCATCAAACAACGTACAATTGCTAACAAGGAAGTTAGGAATAATCCACCAAGGTGACAAATGTCAAGTCAAGATGGCTCCTAATAGAGCATACATATGTCATAAATAAAAACACCCAACTGAAATATATGAAAATTCAAAATTTTTAGATCTGACTGTAGTCACTAGTGCCCACAGTCCACTGCCTAGGCTCTAGCAAAACTCATGATCAGAAGAGGACGATGATGAGGCTGAAGAGAGCATGTCTCCATCCGCCACGACATTGCCATCGTCGTCAAACTCTGGCTCTACCATCACAGGGCCTGTAGCCTGGACTGCATCACCTAGATTCTCCTCCTCCTCAGTGTGAATGGGATGAATTGCCTCATTCGCACGTCACCGAGGAGTCCGAATGGGTAGCTTCCCTCTACGAATGCCTTTCCATCGAGCACTCTTTGGATTTGCAGCTTGCTCACGTAGTGGAATGCTATAAGTACGGGCGCGTGCCCTCATCACACGCCTATCCACCTCCTCCATCTCTCTATGAAGCATACGCAAAATCTCCTCCTGCTCATCCCTAATATGCTGGTCCTCATCTGTGATCGGATGATTCGGATCAGCCACCAGCTTTATGCGTGAGGGATCAGCCTGTTCAAGATGGCAACATAGCATACATTTGTTAACATTGAATAATAATGTAAATTTTAAATACTAATATAGAGATATAATATTTCAAACATGTAAATAGCTACTAGTTCGAACCTGCTTGGATGTCCCCAAGGCATGGTAGGCACGCACAAGCCTCATATTGGCCCTGCAATACACTAACTTCTCCAATTGAGAAGTGCTAAGGCGATTCTGGATCTTTGTATGAATCAAAGAATAAGCACTCCATTTGCGCTCACAAGCACCCGCTCAGCAATCCTGCATTTGCAAGTGTCATTGGCTTGATAATTGCCATTGCTACACTTGAGAGAGTGAAAGAGAGAGAGAGAGAGAGAGCACAGAGAGTGCGTTACCAGTGACAGGATACGTAGAGCCAAATAAGTCAGATGTGGAAGACCTTACCGACCATAACTCTGCCACCATGTGAGAGGAAGACTAGTAGCCTCCGAACGCAATGCCACCGCCCATGAAAATGATGGTCCCAAGTTATTCATGAAGGTGCACATCTCTGCATCTATTTGAAGCTGCTCCTCCTCGTCAAAGATACGTGCGATGAACTTGTCTTTCAATTGCATGAGATGCTGCTCATGGAACAAGCCTGGGGTCTTGTAGAAAGGATGGAGTAAAGCAGCCATCCCATGAATGGGACGACTCATAAACTTCCACCGACTCTCTACAAGAGTCAAGATATCATCTTGACTGCAAAAATCAGCAACATCAAAGTTTAGACACATTGCAAGGCCAATGCATGTGATGTACTATATAGCCTATGCATTAAATTTTAATAATAAGTAAATAGCATATGCAAGCAGCCATAAAGAAGTACAAGAACAAAATCTAGTACTTACCGCTGCTGGGACAAGGCTTGGCATGCTGTGATATGGCTCTTCATCTGCATGAAGAGGTGATAAACCAAACCCAATGTGGAGCCCTCCATGTCCATGACTCGTAGCATCACATACACGGGCTGCAAAGCCACTGTCAAATCCTGCACCTCTATCCAAAAAGACTCATCTAGGATATGCCTTTGAATGGCTTTGGTTGCCTCTTTTTGTGCATGAGACATGTCCCTCCACTTTGGGTCCACAACTGTCTGCAAAAGTGGATCCCTAAGCTTGAAGAGCCTTTGCAACACCAAAAACATGTATGTAAATCTGGTCTTGGAGGGCCACACCATATCTAGATTATTGTGGCTACGAAAGATGGCTAAAGCCTGATGCTTCTTTCGAAAGAATGTGGTCATCCTAGTAGCATCTGAAACTGTGGGCTGCACCCAAGGTAGTTTGCCTATGTCCTCCATAAGCAAGTCTAGACAATGGGCTGCACATGGAGTCCACACAATGTGTGGGAACTCCGCCTTCACCATTTTTCCCATTGCCTTGCAGTTGGATGCATTATCTATAACAACTTGGACCACATTCTCTTTACCAATCTCCATGATGGCTGTACGAATATGCCCATAGATAAACTCACCTGTGATCTTCTCTCCTGCCTTCCCTGCATCTACACTGCGCAAGAAGTAAGTACCAAGACAAGAGGAGACAAGTATATTTATGATGTGCCGCCTGTGTATATCACTCCATCCATCAGAGATGATGGTGCATCCAAACTGCTGCCAACCAGCTTTCATTGGGACCAATGCCTTATCTATTAAGGCCTTTTGCTCGCCAAGTGCAGTGGTACGCATTTTTTTGTAATCCAGCCCACACCATGAATCTGTAGCACTAGCACCCACTTGGGCAATGGCCCTAACCATCCTCTTCCACTGCTTAGTCCTTAAGACATTGAACCTGATGTTGCACTCAATGAGAGTGCGAGCAATCTCCATCTCAACCACCTTCTGACGCTCTCTCACCCAAGACTGAGAATGCCTGCACGCTGGCGCCTCCTGTAGCTCACATAACCTGCAAACACTCAAATAGTGAACACGTTTGGGGCTTTTGTCTCAATTTGCCCAGGAAAATCCACAAATAACCAAGCGATGCAGAAATCGTTAGGCACATCACATTTTGGGCCCCAAATTTTACATGAAAAAAATGATCACGTTTTTTATGTTCCATACGTACACAAAACGTACGATCAGTACGTACCATACAGTAATGATCCGTACGTATGTACTGAACCTACCTTGATCCGACAGGATCATGTGTCTAGGGCAGATGCTAGGGGATCAAGTATCAAGAGAAGCGGGCAATGATCGGACAACGTGGTACCTGCCAACTGCCTAACCTGGCCTCCACGAGAGCATCCCCACCCTCCTACGTAGAACCTGTCTAACCACTCCAGCATGACTCCACCTAGCTGCCTGTAACCCCAAGAGAAGTCCAATGACCTCTCCCTCTTGACGAAGGTTGGGTCTCTCTAAGCATCATGTGCTCCTACTGCCAGTAGTAGGACCTGCCATGCCTCCTACTCCTTCCCAGCCATGCCCAAGTAGTTTCTACCTCTGCCCTGCTGGTCCTCTAAAGCCTCCAGGTTATTGAGGTCTCCTCCAACAATCCAAGAGTCCACCATTGGGAGTCCTTCCGCGATCTCCACCCAAAACTTGCTACGTGTCCTGACCTCAGTAGGGGCATAGACATTGAGAACTCCCAGGCACGAGTCCCCAATATCCAATTTGATCCATAGAACCGCCCCTGCCACTATCGTCCCATGGTCTCGTACCTTCCCTAGGCAATAGAGGTGCAAACACCCCCACTCCTACCATGGCCACATATGGCGTGCTCCCAGTAAGTGTGTGAGCTACTTGGGAGTACCTTCCCTACCCACTGGGCTTGGGTGGGAGTGAGCTTGTGCTCCTGTAAAAGTAGAATGTCGATCCATCCAACAAGGGCAGGTTGCAGCTCTCGCCGGACAATCAACTTCCTAGAACCACGTGCCCCACTATAGTGAAGGCTATTCATGTTCCAGGACACAAGGTGTAAACTCATGGGGAAACCTGTGGCTGACCGAACAAGCATCTATTTGGTGTGGAAGCTCCTGATGAAGAAGAGGAACTATGGGGCATGCGTATACACTTTGCTGCCAGCCTAGAAAGTGAACTTCATTTCCCCCATGGTGGGCCTCTAGCGGACCATGGGGGTGATGGATGCGCCTGGTGGCACCACCAGGGCATCTATCAACCATGCTGAGAGGCGAGACTTCATGCACTGGTAGAAACGGGCCGCCTGTACCACGGGCCACTCAATCACATCCATCGGCGCTCTCCACTGCAGAGGAGCTCGAAAAATAATGCTCACGTGAGGGACATCGGCCCCAGCCCACCAGTTAGTGTCCATTATGCAACCTGGCCACTGCTGGGAGAAAAGTACTAGGACACCTTCTTCCATCCACTGGGAGATGTGGTCTGACACCTGGCTCTTCACCTCCTCCTCTATCTAAGACGTCGTCTAGTCTCCTGTGTGAGAGGTCTAGAGGAAGAATGCGTAGTTTAGTCCATCCCGTGGTGCTAGTAGGTGGACCTTTCCGCTCCTAGACTTGCGTACCACGAAGATTCCCATCTCCAAGGGTAGTGGGAACACTCCCGCTCCACAACTCTCAAGTAAGACCACGGCCCACTACGAAAAAACTCCTATGGTAGCAGCTGTGCCTGTCTCGGGAAAGCGTCTTGGGTAGCATGAACGGATGAACTAGAGGCTGTGTGGGAAGGGAAAGAGGAGCAAGACTGCCGGCGAGTGGAGGATGACGGCGTGTGGGGCTTCTCACCTACTTGGGGGGGGGCACACAATGGGTGGGTCACCTCTGCTAGGTGGGGATCAAGGGGGACTGGACGGCGGGGGTGATGGTGGGAAGAGGGAGGATCTAGGGATGGTGGGGTGATTGGATACACCTGGCGGATGTACCATGTGTGTGTGTGGGGGGGGGGGGGGGCGACGGGGGGAGGGGGGGAGGGGGAGGGATGGTGTGCCCTCGAGTGAGGTGGCCTGTGACGCCTCTGTGGGAGGTGGATGTGTGGGCCTATGGTCTTGTCGGGTGGGGCGGGGAGGGGGGGGCTGTGTGATGCTTTGCCAAGGGGGTGATGCTCGCTCTCCTGCGCCCTGTTGCCATGGCTATGTCTGAGGGGCTGGCTATGGCCCCCCTGTCGTCTCTCTCTGTTGTCTCTGGACCCGTGTAAAGCCGTCCACGTCCACCTGTGAGCCTGTCGGCGAAACCGCCTTAGCTCCGAAACACGTGCACTCTGCTGCCATATGCCCAAAGTCATGGCAACATAGGCACTGCCCTAGCTGCCCAGTCACAATGACCTGTTGCTTGAAGGAGTGTTCACCTGCCTCAATCTCTAGAAACTGTAGTATATTATTTGTCTCTTTCATTGCCACCCGTACCTTTGGGACTCTTGTGCTGTCACTGTGTCTGCGAAAGAGGCGGGAAGGACAGTACCGAAGAGCCCTCCGAAGTCTTCCACAAGCTTATCACCAGTTCGGAAAATAGTAGGGTGACCGGGTGTCTGAGGAAACTGTTGTGGAGCGCAAATACCTCCACTGTGAAGCCACTGTACCAAGGGACTATATGTATGACCCCCCTCGTGGAGGCATAGGGTGAGCTAGCCAGTAGCTCACGCGCTGCGTCCACTGAGGTAAGTCAAATCATGAAGATCCCTTGACCCATTAGAACTGCCTCTGCTATCTGCGTTGTGCCGATGTGGAATGTGGAGTAAAGCCAATCCTGAAGCTGGGCCCTGGATGGGGAATGTCCTACTACCGGACCAAAAATCATTGTTTCTTTAAGCTCCAACTCGGTGGCGCGAACGGCTAAGAGCTCCTCCTCAGATAGGACAACGTACAAGGTGTTTGACTAGGAGACACTCGTAGAATGCACCGATGTCTGACCAGAGGTTTCCATTGCATGTTCCTGCTAAGGACCTACCAATCTCGCTGCTATGCTACCTAGGGAGAAAGGTTGCTACAGAGAGAGGGAGCAACTTGGGGGGGGCGGCCGGGGGGGGGGGGGGGGGGGGGGGGTGGTGGGAGCTGGGGAGGGTTGGTCGACACTACTGGAGGTTGGCTTTGAAAAGACAAAGCGAGTTTGAGCCAGTTAGGCGGGGCCGGAGCAACGGCAGAGGCGGTAAGTCAGGCGGGGGAGATGGGTGTGTGTCGCAAGGGGCAGGCGGGTGGCCAAGCAGTGGGGCCGTCTATGGCTAGTATTCAGCTAGCGGGGCAATGGCAAAGGAGACGAAGGTAGCGTTGGACGAGGAAGCCAGACTGACGAGGAGACGGAGATGGCATTGGACGAAGGACCCGTTGAAGCAACAGGGGGGGGGGGGGGGGGGGGGGGGAGCGCAAGGGCGGCCACGAACAATTGGCGAGGGGAGGAACAAGCGATGGCAGGGATGTAGCGCAGCACAACACACGCAACATTAGAAGCTTGAGTAGAAGTAATTATAGTTTACCAAAACAATTATTAGATTAATTTTCAATATTTAAAGACTGAAAATTAATATTTAATTATGGCTAATGCTGGAAAAACAATTTGCGAAGGCTGCCACTTGTCAAAAATGCCCATGCAAGACTAAAAAACGTCTTTAGAGGCTGGAGAGAGGCATTTTTAGTGTATTCAGCTTGCAAGAGAGAGGGAGGAGGTGCTACTGGTCTAATTTGCAACCATTAGAGGACCTTTTGAGGCAGCGAGGAAGAGAAGACCAATCAGCAGCAGGTGACAACATCTACACGTTGTTAGATAGGGCAACAACAGTAAATGACTAATTTTCTTTAGTTCTTTGCATCTACAAGCTATTGAGGCAGGGCAGCAGCTGCATTTAACTGATTTTCAATTATTCTTCACAACAAAACTGCAAAGGCGAAGCGGAAGCAGATAGAGAAAGAGAGCTAAGAGTAGATACACTAATCGAGGAGTTCAATAACTCAGCGCAGAACAGTGCTTAACAATGATAGAGTGAGAGTGAGTCATCGGATAGGTGTGTACCAATTTGGTATACACAAAGAATAAAAGAATGTATTTATACTTAGGGTACGCTACACTTACACCCGTTAGGGTGGGTTCACGTGTGTGAAGTAATGTATACATAGGAGAGCGCATAAAGGGCCTTTACACCCAATAACCTTCCACTTAAAGGTCCTAAGCGAACCTTTAACCAACTCCCACAAGTCTAATGCAATGCTCATGTTGAGCCTTTGCAAGACTTTCAGTGAGAACATCTGCAGGATTATCCAGTGATTTGATCTTAGTCAGGGTGACTAGACCATCATCCAAAACCTATCTGATAAAATGATACCGAATATCAATATGTTTGGCACGTGCATGAAACATGGCATTCTTAGCTAGGCATACAGCGCTCTGGCTATCACATCTAAGTACAGGTGTTTTGGTGGGCAGTCCAAAATCCATGACCAAACGACCAAGCCAAACTGCTTCTTTTGAAGCTTCAGTGGCTGAAATATATTCAACCTCAGTGGTAGAGAGTGCTACTATTTTTTGCAATCTAGAGCACCAAGAAACCGGCCCACCCGTCAAGGTAAAGATATACCCACTAATAGACTTGCGAGTATCCAAGTCACCTGCCATATCTGCATCACAATACCCCTGCAGATCCAACGTACCCTCGCCATAGCAAATACATTTTCTTTGTGTGCCCTTAAGGTACCGTAAGATACATTTCACTGCTTCCCAATGTGCTTTGCCAAGATTTGACATGAACCTGCTTACAACTCCCACTGCATAAGCAATGTCAGTTCTAGTAGCAACCATAGCATACATGAGTGAACTACAAGCTGAAGCATGGGGGACACCCTTCATGGTATTGGCTGCCTTATCATCTTTCGGGCAATCTACTTTGCTAAGCTTCAGATAGGGTGGAAAAGGTACACCAAGAGGATTAGCATCAGCCATAGAAAAACGATCAAGTACTTTGCTGATTTACTTTTCTTGTGAGAGAAACAAGAGTTGTTGCTCTCTATCTCGTATTACATGCCCAAAATATGATCAGCTACACCTAAATCCTTCACAGAAAAGGCTGAATTCAGCTGCCTTTTCAATGCATTAATCTGGCTTTTATGCTTACCATCAATAAGCATATCATCCACATAAAGCACAAGTATAATAAGGCTTCCATCATCAGCCTTCTTAATATATAAGCAGTAATCTGCACTACTCCTTTTAAAACCATGTGAGAGCATGAAGGCATCAAACTTTTTATACCATTGTCTATGAGCCTGTTTCAAACCATACAAGCTTCTCTTAAGCTTACATACCAAATACTCCTTTCCATGTATAACAAAGCCTTCGAGCTGTTTCATGTACAACTCTTCTTCCAGATCACCATGCAAAAATGCAGTTCTAACATCCATCTGATCAAGTTCAAGATCCATGGATGCTACAATGGCAAATAACACTCGAAGAGTGGTCATTTTGACAACAGGAGAAAACACTTCCTGAAAATCAATGGCCTCCTTTTGTGTATAGCCCTTAGCCACAAATCTAGCTTTGTATTTGGATTTGCCACCCACACATTTGATTTATAGACCCATTTGTTAGAAATGGCTTTTCTATCCTTGGGCAATGTGACCAAATCCCAAGTATCATTCTGATACAATGACTTCATTTCTTCTTGCATAGCTAGCTCCCACTTTTTCTTTAACTCACATGATAAGGCCTCTTTATATGTGAGACGCTCACCTTCATCTGTGAGCAAAATGCGGTCCAAAAAATGATCAAATCTTTCTATAGGTCTTCTGACACATATAGACCTTCTTACCCAATGATCTGTGCTATCAGTTAATGGATCCACATCCAAGGGAATGTCAATGACCTCATTATTTGGCTGCTGAACTGCATGTTTAGGTTGCTGTAATACAATTTCAAGCTGCTGTAATTCATTTTCAGCATGCTGATTTTGGTGCTCAAGCTGATATTCAGTCTCCCCTTGCTGCCCATTTTCATCTGGCTCAATAATGATACGTTGATTGTCATAATCAGCATCAAAAGGAGCTGAATTTTCACTGGTTGATGGCTGCTCAAGTAATTGATCATGCTAAAATTTAACTTTCTTTTTGTCTGAGTCATTAGATGTAACATTTTTCAACAGCTTTGACTCATTGAAAATCACATCCCTGCTGCATAGCACCTTTTTTATGCTTGGAACCCAAACTCGATAGCCCATTTCACCTTCATCTCCCCATAACCCATGAAGATGTCTCTACGAGATTTCATGTCAAGTTTGATTTTGCTATCAACAGGTACATGTGCATAGCATTCGCAGCCAAAAACTCTTAAGTGGTCATATGAAGGAGGTTTGACAGACCAAACCTTTTTAGGGATGCCACTTTCAAGTGCACGATGTGGATATTGGTTGCAAATATGCATCGCAGTTTTAAGTGCCTCTCCCCAAAATGATTGCGAGAGATTAGTTGTGGACAACATGCACCGAATCTTATCACATAACGTGCGATTCATTCTCTCAGCCATACCATTAGAAGATGGATTGTAAGGAGCTGTAAGCTCTCGTTTAATCCCATTGTCATCACAAAATTTATTGAATTCTTTAGATACATACTCTCCCCCATTATCTGTTCTGATGCATTTTAACTTTAGGCATTTTGAGTATTAACCTGTGCATAAAACCTTTTAAAAACATCCAATGCCTCACTTTTCTGCTTAAGCAAGTAGACCCATAGCTTCCTAGAATGGTCATCAATAAAAGACACAAAATAATGGTAGCCACTATGAGTTTTTATTGGCATGGTGCAAACATCAGAATGGACTAAATCCAAGATACATGCCTTCCTAGAGGTTCCATGAGAGTAGGGACTCTTTACATGTTTACCAAAAATACAATCATCACAAAAGTCTAAGCTGTGAGCTTTTCACATTAACTCTTCCAAGTGAAGAGAGTGCTTGCAAACCCTTTTAGCTCATATGTCCAAGATGCTTCTGCCATAACTCCATGTGTGACTATATTTAGCAACTGCAACAAAATTTCCAAGAAGTGCCTAGCAGTAGAGATAATACAGAGTCCCATTTTTACCACCTCTAGTGACTAGCATACATCTTTTCTGTATTTTCCACATACCATCACCAAAAGTAGTGATGTATATCACATGCATGATTGTTGCCAAGGTAGACTTTTCCAAGATTACCTTCTGCATAAGTAGAAAAACACTCCAAAGATGGAGTTACATGAAAAGAAGCACCGCTGTCAACAATCCACGATTGTGACAAACCATCATGAGCTAACAAGGCATCAATCACTATCTCTTTAGGGATAGAGCTGCCATCCTTGTCATTCTTCTTGCCTTTTGCATTAGCCTGCTTCTTACGTTCTTGTTCCTCTTTAAAGTACCTGCAATCGGGCTTTTTATGACCTTTGCGATCACATTGATAACAAGTTACATCTTGCTATTTTTCCTTGCTTTTGCTGCGATTTTTGTTTTTATTTGTAGCATTATACCTTTTTTCAGGTCTTCCTCTTAAATTGTAGACTGATCCACTGTTTTTCCCACTTACCTTGCGTCTAATCTCTTCATTCAAAATAAAACCACACACACCATCAAATGTCAAGTTGGGGTTATTGCTCAATGACACAACCAATGCTTCCCCTGAATCACGCAAGGTCATGAGCAAGAAGATAGCCCTCAATTTAGGATCAAAAGCTGGCAAACCTATATCCTATAACTGACTCAAAATACCACTGAAAGCATTCAAATGCTCTCAAGCAAATTTGGACTCGTCAAGCTTCAAGTTGACCAACTTCCGCGTGAGATGTACCTGATTGACAAGAGTTGTATTCTCAAAAGTAGCCTTAAGTTTCTCCCAAACTACATAGGCAATATCAAGCCACTTTATATCAACCAAGATATCATCTGTGACGGCCATTTTAATATAAGTAATGGCCTTTTTATTCATTTTACCCCAATCCTCATCAGACAAAGCAACAGGCTTATGTTCTTCTAAAGCATCATCACAATCCTTTAGAAAGAGTATACCCTACATACAATCTTTCCAAAGATCCAAACCATTTCCCCGTCAAATTTACGAATCTCAAAGAGATTCTTTGTGTCAGATGTAGATGCACTCCCAGTCATCTTCAGCAATACACAACTGCAATAAAGGGCTAAATGCTTTCAGCCAATAGCAAGGTTTTTGAATTGTAACAGCAAGTACACACTCTTGTACTTCCAAAGTGTCCAAGAAGCAAATGTTTAGCTGCAAATTTTAGTCTCAAGTACTGATTACAGCATATGCATGAATCAAATCGGATACATTTACATTAAGGATAGCTCCCACTTCAGTAATACATCACCAGAATTCCCAAATGCAATGACCCAAATGCTGTATATACCATTGTTTCACTGCATAATGAGTATTCAGCAATACATGTACCAAGAGAAGCTGCCCTTTTTCAACATTTGAAGCATCCAAAACTCTAAAGACTCCCACTCAACAATGAATCTGCTGCAAATTTCAATGTCCAGTCTCAAAACGACTCAAAAATACATCACCAATGTGAAAAGCCCCAAAATTTCTGCAGTGAATCTGCTCCAATTGCATAATTACATCTTCCCAAGCATCAAGCGCGGGCTAATGTTGCAGAAATTTCACGATTTCTGCAAAAGCCCCAAATTTCAGGGTCCAACACTGCATAATTTCCAAGAAATTGGCAAAAATTTCACTTGGATTTGAGAATCCCCAAAACTTTCTGAGGCATGTGCACTCAATGTTTGCAATTTATGGTCCAGAGGTCACTGCAATATGTGTCACGCACCAAATTTGGAAAAAGCCCCAAATTTTAAGAGACAGATTTGCACAAATTTGCACTTTGTGCTTGCATGTGTGAACATCCGGTAGAGAGGGGAAAATAAGATGAAGTAAATTAAAGAGAAAAAAATGGATGTTGACCTTCTGTCTCTGCCCGTCGTTCGTGCGGCCGAACACCCTATCGCCTGTCACGCGACAGTTGCCTCCAGCCCCATCACGCAGCAGCGCCACCTCCAACCCCCTCGCGCAGTAGCGTCATGCAGCAGTCACCTGTCAGTCGTCAGCCTATCTGACGCCTGTTATGCCTGCACTTGACTTGTCGCCTGCACGTTACGCCCAACCAGTCAATTGACTTGATGCCTGCTCGTCTACTCCTCAATAACTTGCGTGAGCCATTGACTATGATACCAGTTTGCAGAGGCGAAGTGAAAGTAGATAGACAAAGAGAGCTGAGAGCAAACACAGTAATCAAGGAGTTCAATAACTCAGAGCTGAACAGTGTTTGACAGTGATAGAGTGAGAGTGAGTCATCAGATAGGTCTGTACCAGTGTGGTACACACAAAGAATAAAAGAATGTATTTATACTTAGGGAACAATACACTTACACCCGTTAGGGTGGGTTCATATGTGTGAAGTAATATATACATGGGAGAGTGTATAAAGGGCCTTTACACCTAACAAAAACTCTGAATTTTCTCTCTCTACAGCTTTCTCTCTCATCTCCTAGCAATTTCACAGCCTTGCTTTGAAGATCTCAGTATTTGGACCCTTGGAGGCTGAGAAATTGTAAATTTCTTGCTGTAAATCCTAATTTACAGCAAAAATTAGGATTTAGCAGCAGCCTCAGGATTTTTCAAGGCTCAAGGTGAATTTCAAATAAATTCAGGTGGAGGACTAACCAACCATTGAATTTGGGGCATTTCCGTCGTCTATGAAGTGGGTGAAGGCCAAATAAGTGCCCAAATCAAGGGGCAAATCAGATTGAAGACTTGCTGGTCATTTTGGACAACAAGAGGAGTTTGGATTGCGAATGGGATCGGGAGAATCCCATTGTAAATCAACTTTTTCTTCAATAAAGCTAAAGAATACTGAAAAGGGGGCCAATTTTGGGGCCAATCGGGTGTGTATCGTCCAAGATCAGTAGGTAAATTTGTATTTTCAGATTTTCATTTATTGTTAGCTGTTGTTATTCAGTTGTAAACAACGATTTACCACCCATCCACGGAAGGAAGGCTGGTTAAAGAGAGGTGTAAACATCACCATACTTTTTGCGATAGTACTCCTCAAAGTCCTTCTCTGTCATGTTAGTGAAATCTAGAATAGGAGTACAAGAAGTAGGCGAGGATGAAAGTGGAGTGTCGTCCTCCGCACCGAGTCCATAATGCCGTCTCAAGACCTCTAGTAATGAGAAGCCTAATAGGACATCATAGGAACTTGAGAAGAAGGTGTCTGGAACATTGTGATTCGGTTACGAGTCGTATTGTGTGCCTCGCACAAAAACTAGCTCTCCACAATATCCGTAGAATACTCTTTACAAGAGCACCGACTCTGATACCATGTGAAGAAAATTGCTAGGGTTTGCACCAAGGAAAACACAGAGTACGACCACGACACAAACACAAAGAGAGAAACACAGACATAGAGATCAAAATCCAAACCCTAAACGCAAAACTCAAAAACTCAAATCCTAAACGCAAAACTCAAAACTCAAACACAGAAACTCAAACACAAATAGAAGAAGGGAGAGAAAGAACACAACTCTGAAGTGAATGAATGTTGTAAATGAATGTAAGAGTGTACAATGTGCTCAAGGCCAGAGCAATGTCGGAGTGTGACATCCATCGAAGATGGATCCCAAGTCTGGAATCACCAATCAAAGTGTGAAGAGAGAGAAAACTGCAAAACGCCAACACTAGGGGCTGCTAGAGACAGAGGCAATAGCTGCAGAAGGGAGAGAGATGATGCCAGGCAGCTCCAAAAGGATGCAAACGCAAGCTATAGGATGCCCCCTGATGGTGGAAATACTGGTGATGGCAGCTGGAGGCCAAATGCAGTCTGGGAGATGGCGCCAGAGAGTGGGCGACAACTGGAAGAAGGCACCAAGGTACTGCAAGGCTGGAGGGAGAGGTGGCAGCAATCGCGAAGGCTGGACAACCACATGAAGGTAGACTAATGGCTACAATCTGCACTGGAGAGTGTGAAACCTACACAAACGGAATGCGACTGAATGGGGGCAGCCTGTCTATTTATAGATGTAGAAGGGTGTCCCAAAATTTAGGGTTTTTGGGAGGCCACAAAAACTCTCTCGGATCGCTCCCTGTTTTGGGGTTTTTCATTAATTAAGTGTGTTTTGGGGCTGTTTAAGAATGCTAATCAGCTGAAAAGCGTGTTTTAGCTCAACAAGGGTGGCATGCCTTGGGATGATTATGGATTGAGCTATGATTTCAAATCCCTTTTTGGTACCAACTTTGGGTTTAAGAAGGGGGTGTTGAGCTTAAAAATGCATTATAAACTCATTAGCTCTTTAATATATCTCCAAAACATACTTATTTCTAAACTTTTCATTAAATTACCAAACTTTCCTAGAGAGTATATGTCCCATAAGCCAAACCCTAATTTGGGAGAATCCACTCATCTATAAATAGAAGGCAGCATATCCACTCAGCCCATGTCATGTTTTTAGGTCTTCCTAATGTTGATGCCCATTTCTCCACTGCTGTCTACACCCCTCCTTCGTGGATATCTTAGTTCATGGTGGTGGCCAGCCATCGACTGATCCTACTTCAGCCATCTAATAGTGTGTTTGTTGCAGGCGGCAGCTTTCCAGCCTGATTTCACCGCTAGATAGCCATCACATCAATCTTCTAGCACCCGACTGCTGGGTTTACTGCTCCTAGACCTTCTACAAGCTGCATTTGCAGGTTTCCAGCAGCCGCCATCTCTCCAAGTGCAGCCAAACTGCTGCATTTGCAGTTTACAACTATTGCTTTCATCTTCTTCGTACTTCTCAATGTCCTGCCCACTGTCTCAAGCTGCGCCAGTTGTTTTCAGCTTGATTCAAATTCTCTAGATCTGTGTTTGTGGCTGCTAATCACATCCGGAGGTTGGCAATTGCGTTTCGAGATGCGTTCAAAGTACGACACACTCTCCAGCACACGGATCCTTGAGCAATGTTAGCTATAGAGGTTGGAAGTCAGTGACAAGAAGCATGTCGATGTGGACTAGACACATTGACTATTACTCAAGTGAATTAGGTTCCAAGTTTAATTAGCTTGGACTCATAAACACAAAATTGAGTAGACATGACAAGACTAAAAGTACAAAGTACAATAGCATTCATCATTTAACTCAAAGTCAAGTACATGCTTTTATAGTTGTAGGATAGTTTCCCTTTTCTCACTATGCCTATGGGATTCAAACAGCTTCTCCTAGATTGTTGCATGTCCCTCGCCCTACTACTCCATAAAAGAGGCTATCTTAAGAGTGTGATTGCATAAATCTCAACATTCAAGGATATGGGAGTTCAAGATTTTGTATCCACACTCTACCTAGTGTGTTTATTGCATTCAGCATTGCATCTATTCATTCTTCATTTATCTTATGTGTTAATTGTCTTTGAGTTACCCTAATCCTTTGAGTTCTATTATCGATGTGTACTTTGTTGTATGCTTGTGTTTGTATTTTGTGTTTGAGTATTTCATTGCACCAATATCTATCGGGGTCATGCAGGTCCTTAGACTTAGCAACCGTCTTGGATGAGTGATCCCTATTGGGTGGGCCCTCTCTTTCACAATAATTCCCTTTCATACCCCCTCCCCCCCTTTTCTACTTTTAGCACACTAATTCTCATATCTCAATTTACCTTTCCTTTTCACACCATGATGCATACAACGTCCCCTCCATACAAGAATGGTGCCATCAAGAACCACCAACACCTAGAGGGTGGGATAATTAAACCTTTGAATTCAACACACATGGGCTATATCTTTTGGCACTTCCTTTTCTTCTCTTGTCATTGATCCATCCCGTCTCAAGCACCATATGTTATTTTCATTCCTTCCCTTCTCAATCCTGGAACAAAATGAACGAAGATAAGTGAAATGTCCACCTAGGATTCAACCTACACATGAGACATGACACAAGCTACATCTATGAACATACAAGGATTGGACATCAGACTCATTTCCCAGTCATAGAACCAAACAGGCTCACCCCAAGCTTGGGAGCTAGTAATACTCAAGGTCACAACACCATTTCAAGAGTTGGCATCCCATACCACTAGCCCACACCATCCCTATGTACGAACGTGTCAACCTACAAGCAAGAGTCTAAGAGTGGTGATTACACAATCATATGTACAATAGGGCCTTAAGTCCTATAAATTGGACTCAACTACCCTAACCCCAAAGTACCCTTATTGCAACTACACTATGTCACTATATGACCATTGTGACCAATGCTACTAGCACCCATTTGGATGTCCATAGAAATAACACTTCCCCCTTATGAATGCTTGTTGTCCTCAATAATATCTTGAAGAACAAAGTGGGGAATGACTCTTCAATGTACCGACTCCCAAGTAGCCTCCATCTCAAGGTGGTTTTTCCACTTGACCAAATACTTAAACAATTCAATAGGATTCTATAGTCCTATGGTCAAGAACCAATTCAAGTTTGAGTGAAACATATCAAGCATTGTCCTCAAGCCGTGGGACTTTCTCAATCAGAACTATCAGTTCACCTTGCCCCGATCACTCTTTTATACGACTCACATGGAGCATAGGATGAACTCGAATCTCCAGAGGTAAGTCAAGCTTGCAAGATACACTACTTATTGACTTGGTAATTTGGAAAGGCCACAATACCTCAAAGATAACTTATAGCACTTACAAGTAGTCATTGAATCAGAGTTCTTTGGAACTTTAAAGGCAAACCCATATGCCCTCCAAGAACTTTTGAGAAGTACGATGTTGTTTAGCATAAATCGTAGCACGGTCCTGTGCCATTTTAATACTTTCCCTTGCAATCATTAGTACCTCCTATATATCATGCAAAAAGTCCACCACGGACTGCATTTTGATTCCCTTGAGCTCGATGGCAATAGGTGGTTTCTGCTCATAATCATGCACAAGTAACTATAGCCAATAGTCAAATGCTAGCACTATTATAATCAAACTCAACCTAAGGAAGGTAATGCTCCCAATTAAATTGTCTACATGAGATATATATGGGACATATCCTCCGTAGTCTAGTCTCTCATTTGTCTTCTTAATCTGTCCACCAATCCCAAGATGCTTCGAGAATGACATGGACAATCAAGTTTCCAATTTTTGACTAAGCATTCACCAAAAATGGCCAGTGAACTTAAGGTCTTGATTATTGACTATTTTGTCGAGCAAACCATTAAGTCTAGAAAGATGCTCAACAAAGAGATCAACCAACTGATGGTTTTTCACAGCCACCTTTATGGGGAGCTTTATTAAGCTGGCATGGTGAGTACTCACGTATATAAGACTCAACCAAAGTCTTCATGTACGGCCAATAAATAACGAGTCATGAAGGCCAAAGTTCGGACCATGCTTGGCGCGTCATAACACTCGTATAAAATTTTATTGTCAATATCCTCATTGTCATGCACACATACTTTGCTTGTTTAAACAGTAATCCATTACAAATGGAATACTTTTTTGCCATCTTTCTCTTAGTAGCCATCTTCAAGAGTCTAGACTACAAAAGCTTCTTGGGTTACTAGGTCCATCTTGGACTGATTGTCAAATCCTACCAAAGCAAGGATCACTTTGGCATTGCCCTCCATACTTGACAAGTTACCATGGAGAGCACTAGTAGCTTCCTAACAAATGGCCCATGAGGGATGTGCGAGCTCACGGTACTTCCAATGGAGCAGCTGCTTGCCAAATATGATATTGACATGATGAGCCTCCCCCACTTCCAATATGGCCCCATCTCGCCATATCACATGGATAGAGAGAAACATGATTATCAAGTAAAACCTACGTCAAAGACATACATATAGGACCTGGTGGCACCCATGACCCCTCTTCCCACAAAGATGCAGTACTATAGAGACCTTTCTATGAGCTTCACAAAGGATGGATTCATCGTCAAGCCCTTGTACATGGATGGTTACATGCCACATGCCATGCACGCTGGCATAGGCCAGCTTAGAGTTTCATTGCACCAGCTAGAGATACAGACAAGTAGAGCCTCATGAGTCCCCAACGAGGAGAGGATAAGCAATCTATGCCATGAGGAGGTAAGGACAGAGGAGCATTTCTTATGCAAATGTAGTGTGCCCAAAAATGACAGAGATATTACACATTGTTCCAAGGGCAATGGACCATATAGTCAATGAATAGCATACCGAATCATAGATATTTGAGCTGCTATGTATTGAAGATCTAGAGAGTCAAAACATCCCTACTACTGGCAGGTGCATGGGACAAAGTACAACAAACAGCCCTGACAAAGTTTTATTAGGGAGCAGCACTAGTTCAGGGGCATACAGACACATGGACAGTGAGATCAAGAGGGGTATTCCTACAAAGGGCACAAGAGATCAGAGTCACACGACAACCCAACGCCTTTAGCCAGAGGTGGTATCCATGCTTTCTAGGATGATCAGATGTAAGGCTTAAGTACCACATGAGATCATCAGAGCTCAGCTAGCAGCCACACCAATTGTAATAGAGGCCCTCACTGAATTAGTCACAAAAGTACACAGCCTATGGGATCTACCCAAACATAGATATGCACAGTTGGCTCTTGAGTCCTCTCGATAGCTTGCCAAGGAGGGTGACACTTCCTGCTGGTGTACAAAGATGTCAGCTGGTTTGAGTTACATGGTTTTAGCATGGACAAGTTACCCCCTTTCCAGTACTCCCTTGATGCACCATCGCTTGCCTTAAGCCACTCAAGGATAGACAAGTTTATCAAGATGGATCTCACCCGGCAATAAATCAAGAGGACATGGTTGGTACTAGTACAGGAGCGAGCTATAAAGATGGCTTCCTACAGAGAGCATCTTCTCAATACTACAAATGATGGATTTATTCTCTGCCCAAGATACATGGACGCCCATCTCTTACATGGGATTAAATGTGTTGTTGGTCAGCTGCATTCACACCAATAAGAAATTGAGACTAGCAAATCTAGATCCATACCACTAGAAGAGCACATATGCCAAATATGTCAGCTAGAGGCAAAGACAGAGGAGCACTATGTTTGTCAATGCCCAACATACTACAAGATCCAAGGCCATTTCCACTATCTATTTATGGATGGATATGGGTCACTATCTAGAGTCATGGATTTCACTAACCAACAATGCCTTGGTCTCTCTTCAGGATTCACTCCCCGAGATTACAACAACTCCATGACACGGAGGTCCTACCCAATGGCAGCTTCCAAATTTCTTTGCAAAAGAGACCCACAAGGTTTCAGCACAACCACTGTCTCAATCATCCACAAATGCACAGGTAATATTGATTGATCGAGCTATCCAGTTTAGCCGATCCAAATGTCCCAAACCCCGACATGGGTATTAACGATACTTCCATAGGCAAATACATGAGATTATTGCCCGAGCTAGAGCCAAGCCCTCTACATATACCTCTCTCTCTCTCTCTTTTTATTTTTTCGTAAAACCTCTCTCTCTCTCTCTCTCTCTCTCTCTCTCTCTCTCATTATCCAGCAAACAGTAATATTAACTGCATTAAACATAACATTAAAAATAATCTTCATATTATTAGCATTAATTAATTAACATCAGCATTGAATGTCAATGTGACAATCAACATTAAATGTAAAAGAGACATTACTTATCACATGAAGCTTAAATGTCACAGTCATGACAGAAATAATAATGCCTATACAAGCTACAAGCATTTGACTATTAATTATGGCCTGCCAGTGTCCTAGTAGAGTGGCAGCTCCCTCGCAGTACAACCAAAAACTCTTGTGCACGTGTCACAGTCCCGGAGTGGCAGCTCCCTAGACTCCAATCATCAGTACAACCAAAAACTCTTGAGCACAAGCATCTCCTCAACACAAATCCCAATCACCAATACCTAACAAAAAACATACCTTATCATACCCACCACCTACAATACGTGCCCCCATGTCCACCCCTCTCCCTAGCAATGTCCCATACCGCCCAAAATGAGATAAAAGTGTACCTCATAGGCATGAACCATCATGGTTCCATGAGCCAAAGTGGTTTTGAGCACATCATCACATCTCATGCTAGACATTAGGTTGATGCTCTAATACCAATGAAACATCCACCTAGGATCCAACTTGCACATGAGACACGACACAAGCTATATCCACAAACATATAGAGATCAAACATAAGACTCGCCTCCCAACCATAGAGCCAAAAGGGCTTACCACTAAGCTTGGGAGCTAGCAGCACTCTGGTTCATAACCACGTCCCAAGAGCTGGCGTCTAATACCACTAGCCCACACCACCCCAATGAATGGATGCGTCGGCCTGCAGGCCAAGATTCCAAGAGTGGTGATCATACAATCATATGCACAATAGGGCCTTGAGTCCTACCCCATAAATAGGACTCAGCTGCTCTAAACTTGAAGTGCTTTTATTGCAATTGCACTAAGTCACTTGATGACCACTATAGCCAATGCTACTAGCATCATTCCGGATATCCAAGGATATAACAATAAGCGTCAACTCTTGGTTGACAAAAGAGACTGGTTACTGCATGATGGAGGCATTCCAATTAATGCATTCACCTTGAACCAAATCTTTTGAGCATGCTTCACACGTGACAATACAAGGCTGTTCAATTTTTTCATAAGCAAAAAAGGGAAAATAATAACATGGATGCACAATGGCAAGAGTAAAACTCCACCAAAGTGCTTTGGCACACTGTGCCTTTACATGTATCTATTTGGGCTACCACCAAGTATCACTATGAGGTCCAACGTGATCCTATTTATTTTACACAACAACAATAAAACTTTGGGGCAAGCGGCCAGTAGACAGCATGACTTTTCTCTTGTCATGTTTGCTTGCTTGATGCAGCAAAGATAAATCCCCTAGCAGCTGCAAGTCGATCCATCAAGGATTCTCCAAAGTAAGTGCTTGAAGCACAAGATCTCTGTGCCCATAACACTTTGTTTTTATGCACCAATGGAAGCCCAAGGGGGGAAAGAGTCTCCGATAGTAGGTACTAAATATCAAGTGGCATAGGTCAAACGTAGACCTCCTTGCACCAAATACGAGTTGAAACAAGGAGATCTTCTATAGAGGCGTGGGAGAATAGTATACAATTTCCCTTTCCATGAGGGATTGGGTCCCTTTTGCCAACTTATAGCATACCCTAGCCAAAGATGATTGGAACTCTACCTTCAAGAACTTTTCAGCAACCCAGTCTCAAGCAGTGCCAATTGGTGCATACAACAGCAAACAATGGACACACTTACAAAATTCTTCAGGGCTTTACCAATCATCACCAAAGGCTCTCTGGCTCCACCTAGCAAAGGACCATCTAAGAGACCATCAACAAAACTATAGAGTTCCACAGAGTTAGGTGACCCCTCTTATCTCTCATATCACCACTAGACGTTCCCTAGAGGATTCACCTCAGAAAATTTTATCCTACAAGAGCCAAGTTTAGCTCCTCTATGACCTTATGATGGATCTCGCAGGATGGCAAGAGAGCTGGGAGCTCTTGCACTACATTGATGGCATTATCTTGTTGTTTACTTTGTACTATTTATCCATGACTAGTTATATACAATGGATTAGTTGTAGTCATAATCTGATAGGCCACATGGCCTCTAGTAGATGTTAATATAAATTTCTTTCTTCTAACATTAAATAAGGGCTAAGAACAACTGGACTTCTTTAATCTGGCACAACCAAAGTGACTTAAACACTTTTGACTTACCACTCTTACAAAATTGACTACAGAAGTTTGACCAATGGAATTTATGGAACAGTATTGTTAACATTTTGCTAGAGCTGTGAGATTAACCAAATTGAAGACCCACATCTTTTCTAGCTAATCAGCATACAGCCCTCATGGTTTGCTGGCCCTGTTCTGGTTGCCTTAAGTCACTTCCGACTGCACGAAAATTCTACTAGGGAAAACTAGTCCTGGACAATTTAGTTTTGTTGGTGACCTGCTGGAACTCACCATATTGTGCAGAGCCTTTTGCATGAAGTTCTAGGACTTAACATTATACTGAAACGCCTTATATTAGGCTGCATCTGAAGGCTTGCAATGTCTCACTAAAAATGCCAAAGCCATCTACCAACTAAGCTGCCTATGCCCACTGCTTTGGTGCTCTGTTACAAACAACCCAATCAGCTTCAAATCTACAGACTACGAACATTGTAGCTGAGGCTAAATAACCTTCAGTGGAAACTTTGCAAAATATTCAGCCTATCAGTATCCAGCATCTTAGCTAACACTGCTTTAACACACATTATAACACCTAATTTTAGTTCTCATTATACCTCATCCACTTGTTGCAATGTTTTATATGCATTAGATGCCGTATCAGCATATTCACGTGATCTATGATACAGCATATAAGCCTCTGTAAACTTCCCAGATCCACTGTACGATTGTGCAAGGAAGTAACACCTACACAGAATTACATCAATGTCAATACATTTAATGCTATCTATTCATGACCAGAAAATAGCTTCATATGATTGTGATGACTATTTAAAAACGTGGTCACTTTGACTCATTTACACAGAGTGATTCTATATCTAATTTGGTGTGGACCTCTGCGCTTGAAGAGAAACATGTTTGACTTCTAGCTCCTTAGCAAGGGAGGCCTCTTCACTGCTTTGTAACCTCCCTGATGTCACAAGATCGGATAAATCTACTAAATTCTGCATGACAATTTTATGCACTGATCAATTGTTCTTAAGCAGCAGTAAAGTCTGGTGATATTTGTAACAAGTATGAATAGAGCTTCAGGTTTCTCAAGAGTACTTGAATAAGTATATCAAACAAGCAAACAACTTCCAGTGGCTTGGGTGATTTGTTATCCTTGTCTTCTTTTGTATTACGCTGCGGTTTGTGCCTGCTTAGTTTATTTCTTGTAACAGCTACTAGCAACTGGTTGCGGTCCATGGTTCTTTGGAGCAAAATACAGCTTACTGCTTTGTCAAGGCCACTCAATTCATCTTTCACATCCTCAGCATTTCCTGCAGTTACCTGTATATTGCAATCAAACCTTTAAAAACAATATCTTCAAACTGAACTGGAACATATAATGTACATGCAAAAATGTCAGCATGTATCTACCTTCTTGAAAGAAAAAAGGTCATATTAATATCTACTGGAGACTAAATGACATATGAGACCAAACACACTTGTTTTTGTGCAACCACTATTCATTAACTCATTACGGAAACATATATAAGAAGAATAAACTTCATAGCATAGTTTTTCCATACATGGATCTAATGTCCAATGCAAACATGTATGAAAGTATGATCCGAACCCTGGACCTGAATCATACATTACCCTAATTTTGTAACATATTTCAACAAATATAAGAAAACAAATTAAGCTTGAAATTTGAGTACTTAACTCTGGGCTCCAAAAAGTGGAGAGGCCTGCTACAAATCCTGAGAAAAGAGGGCAGCCTGCTGAGGAGGGACTCTGGGGCCTTAAATGATGACATCCTCGCCAGAAACCTTGTGTTTGATGTTGCCCAGCGAGACCAACACCACACAGTGCATTAAATGCAGAAATTTGGTGTATTTACAGCAATCGATAAAGTCTCCTCTAGGGGGAGGCTGCTCCAGTTCCTCTCATTTGGTGAGGATACCATGTGGATTGTGCAACAGAAGATCACGAATACAAAGAGAGAAGGGAAGAGAGAGACAAAGAAAGAAGGAACAAATCTACATTGATCAGGAAATTCAAAAAGCCCCTGCACACTGCTAGTTTGCATGAGTGAGGGCACTAGATTGTGATAGACAGAGATGAAAATGGCGAGTTGAGATGAGGAGAATGGAGGCGCTGGGTATGAATGGTGCAGACCGGAATGAAGGCAGCAACAAATAGAGCACAGCCACCAAACTGGCCGACCTGCCCCAAAATTGGGCTAAAATGCTGATCTGGCAGACCTGCAGTAAGCGGCCCTAAATCTGCTCTCTGACCTGACTACAATGCTGCCACCCAGGCTGTAAAACTGTCGTCAAGGATGAAATTCAGCTGATTGGAGTGCCAAGCGGCACAACATTCAATGCGCCTGCAAATGTGGCGGAAACTGTCCATGAACAGCTGGTAAAACACCTCCAAATCTGGCTGGGAATGAACCAGTGTGAATAGGCTCTAACTTGCGCATGATGCAGGTGATGCTTAGTATGGGTAGTCTCAAGCAAGTAAACACTAAAACATAAGTTTTCAGAATATATGCTTTAATTTAGTTTGTTGTTTTCAACTTCATGCTTTAATTTAGTTTGTTGTTTTCAATGTCATACCTTCAAGTTGACGAGCAACATTCTTGTGAGTGTCACATGTGCATCAAGAGGTTGATGAGGAGAAGTTGATCTTTGTGGAGCTCTATAGAGAGCTAATAGCAGCTCACACTCATGACACTCGCAATCGGTGTGTTCATGGTAAAGGAACTCGGGTAGGTGGCCTCAGGGGCTTGGTCATTCAGCACTCTTTGATATCAACAAGGAGTGGTCCAAGTGGTTTGTAGACATGTGAGGTGGGGCTCTAGTAGCTCCAATCCCATACCTCATGATGACATCCCCTTGCCTAGAGAGCCATCATTTGATGATGATGGCAACCTCATCAGTGAGGATGAGCATGAGAGTGTCTCACCATCCACCTCCGAGGAGTCATCTTCAAACTCTCTTGGTGAACACTTTAATGCAGATGGTGCTGATGATGATGATGATAGTGAAACTTCACTCTAGGCCATTCTCTCCATCCAACCTCCACTTCTCTTTTTTGTATCCACTCCCATCTATGTCAATTGTGGCACATGTTGTGCATGTGGCCACCAATGTATGCCATAAAGATTTTGGCTTGTAACCTCATGTATATTCATCTTTACACTCTGATAATGGCATTGCTATTTTGACTTTAGACATGTATTTGATCATTTGTAGTTTTTTCAACATTTTTATTTTTATTTTTTTGGTACTAATATCATATCATACCTTATAAAATCTTAAGGTGCCATTTAGTACCATGTTTATCATACTATACCATAGTGTACCTTTCGTACTTGACAACTATGAATAGGCTGGAGTGGACAGGTGCAAAAGTACACTTCCTCCACCTAATGTGCCCATAATGAATAAGACTAACATACATGAACGGATGATGGACAAAAACCAGTGACAGAGCTCCCAATGTCCTTGTCTGAGTCAAACAACGGCTCACAAACAAAAGATGTACAGCACAAGACAACGTAAAGCATGTATGCTAACAGAAGGACATCAGGTAACTTGATATGGTGGGCATCCTAACAGCATGTCTGATGGAGCCATGCCCTCTTCAAAGTCAACTAACACTAGCCCTAAGTCCATGTTAGGATGGGCAACACTTGGAGATCCAAGAAACAACTGTTGAATTTTAGTGTGTCTGCTTTGGAGCAGCCACATAGCAGTAGGAAACTGTAGGAAATTTCAAATGAGTAGAAATTGCATAACACAAGGAAAGACTGATGTCCCTCAATGTGAGAGCACAGCACTTTGCTGCTTTGAACTGCACCTACACCATGCCGATTGCAGTGGGATGGTCAACAATCCATCAGGAATTCTGCCATGATGAGGGCAGGTCTGAAAAGTGATGCAACCACAGCCTCCTGCTGTCATGAAAAGTTACCGGGATCATGGAAGCACTGAACATTGCTGCACCAGCAAATAATATCAGCTGTGAGGCCTTCTATCACAAGAAACACAGGCCCAGACTGCAATGCTCCCATGAACAGCTAGTGAATACCTTCCACAAGCTTCAATGGCGAGGATGAACTCTGGGCTTTGACACAATAATGGTAACAGAGGCAAAGGGAGTGAATAGCATGAAAGAGAATGAGGCCATGAGGATGGCAAAATGATGAATGACCCAAGCTAAGAACACCCAGGTGCTAAAAATACCAAATGATTGAATGAAGTATGTATAGTGTGCTGCCTATAAATAGACATGAATTGGGAAATTGGATCTGGGAGGACAAAAATTTGGCAGACCTACAATGGCATAGTTGTCTCCGTGCATAGTACAATACAATCTGTGTGGTATGGTATGGTACGTGTTAGTACGATTTTGTACAAAACAATAGGGTACTTTTGGCCCCACACCCCCAACCTCCTTATTTTCAAGCATTAACCTTCAGCACACACACACTCTCTCTCTCCCTCCCCCAAAAAAAAGCCTCTCTGATACGATGGGCAGAAATGAAAACAAACTCAGTTAGCCTCGCTCAGTCAGAATGTCTCACGAATCGAACTTGAAGACAGAGGCACAAGACTTGTTTCTCCTCCCAACCTTGCCTAGATAGTTGCTGGCAACTCCCATCGTGATCCGATTGCCAGCCGTCAACTCTTGGTGAGTCCTACTATTCTTAGACTCTCTTTCATTCTAGGCTCCCCTAAAACCCGTTCGG
This sequence comes from Lygodium microphyllum, assembly GCF_053477565.2. Lineage (NCBI taxonomy): Eukaryota > Viridiplantae > Streptophyta > Polypodiopsida > Schizaeales > Lygodiaceae > Lygodium > Lygodium microphyllum. The sequence goes on along the minus strand of NC_141161.1, from coordinate 10,187,005 downwards.
GTGCCCAAGGCCCCCGGACGGTCGTCCCTCGCGCCTGTTTCCCGTAATTTACTTTATTAATGTAACATTTCCTTCCCCTTAAGAATCGGTTTCGTCCTCGAAAACGATACTTGGAAGGTCTAACTGTAAATTGGGAAACCTTTTCCTTAGGGTACTTACTCGCTCCCATGTTGAGCTTTCTTCTGAACGATCTTTCCATTTAACCAAACATTCTTGATAAATGGTATTCCTTGTTCGTCTGTTACAAACATTTAATATTCTTTCTGGTTCATGTGGATTATATTGGTCATCTAATAGCTCCTCAATGTTATCATTTAAGATTAGATTATCCAAATCACCCAGCTTCTTCCTTAGCTTACTTACATGAAAAACTGGATGTATTTTACTACCAGCAGGTAGTTGGAGCTTATAAGCCTGTTCTCCCACCTTTTTAAGTATTGTGAAAGGACCACAATACCTGGGTGAAAGCTTTGGACATTGTCCCGTTTTCATGGTTTTAGTTTGTTTAGGCACTTTAAGATAGACCAATTCTCCTTCTTCAAAGGAGATGTCTCTTCGGTGAGGATCTGCATAAGCTCTAGCTTGATTTTGAGCTTTCTTAATATTTTCTTGAGCAAATTTTAACATACTATTCATATCCTCCAAAAAGTCCTTGGCTGCCTGAACCTTTTCCTTATGCAGTCCTACTGCATGAGGAGCTCTCGGCTGAAACCCATACATTAACATAAATGGACTATATCCAATGGAAGAGTGCTTGGCACTATTATATGCAAACTCTACTATCAGTAGATACTCTTCCCAATTAGTTTGCCTTTTACTTACATATGCCCTGAGCATATCTTCAAGGATTTGGTTAACCCTTTCAGTTTGCCCATCTATTTGCGGGTGGTCCGCCGTACTCATGCTAAGTTTAGTATCCAACTTCCTAAATACCGCACGCCAAAATTGACTATCAAATTTTCTATCCCGATTAGAAACTATATTTGCCGGAAGGCCATATAATCGGTATATGTTCTCTACGAACAATCTAGCCAATTCAGGTGTTTTAACATCAGTTGAAGTTGGAATAAACCTAGCCATTTTGATTAACCTATCCACAATCACCCACACAGAGTCGTGCCCTCTCTGTATTCTGGGTAATGCAACAATAAAGTCCATGGAGATACTCTCCCATTTTCCTGAAGGAATCTCTAATGGATGGAGAAGTCCTCCCATTTTCAGTCTTTCAGCTTTATTAACCTGGCATTTATTACATTTGACCACATAGTCAAGGACGTCCTTATTCATTCCAGGCCAATAGAACTGCCTTTTAATAAGACTATAAGTCTTATTAACTCCTGGATGTCCCGCGCCAGGGGTATTATGACACTCAAAGAGTATCTGGCGCCTTATTTCTTTATCTTTCGGGACACATACCCTACCCTTGTAGAGTAAATAATCATTATCAATGGTAAAATTCTTCCACTTGAATCCCATTTGAGTAACCCCCAATGCTCCATTTCCTTGTTGAACATCCTCAGATATTCCTTCCTCAGTGGAGGCCCTTCCATTTGAATCCCCATTTTTTATTGCTTCCCATATGTTAGAATAAGCCGGATCAGCTTGGCATTTCCCTTGTAAGGATTCAAGCAAATCGGAAGTGAACTAAGTAAAACTCAATTCATATATGATGAGCATTCTACTGAGTGCATCAGCCACTATATTATACTTTCCTTTTCTATATCTTATCCATAGAAACATGAAACGGGGAACGGGAACGGGGAACGGGGACGGGAACGCGGACGGGAACGCCAAACCTAGGGAACGGGGATGTGGGAACGGGAACGGCATTTAAAAAATCAAAATTTATGATCTCCCTTTCAGAAATGATATTGCCATCTACATCTATAACAAGCAAGACAGCAATATCTGGAGCAAGCTCCATAAGCTTGGCGATAGCTTCTGAAGTTTTCCCCTTGGCTAAAACTTCCAAGTATTTCCCCAGAAGTATAAAGGATATCAGCATGGCATTTGTCTCAAAAAAATCTGCTCCCACAAAGTTTGTAGAGGTTGCAAAACGCAAGACAATATATACAGAGTAAAAGTAAGCTGCATTTGTGCCTAGGGCCACTAACACATCCATATTGGCTGCAGCTTGGCAGAGGGCTTTATAAGAACCCACATAAAATTGTCTTCCAAAAACTACTTGTACAACAGTAGATAAGAGCCAGCGTAACACTTGGCCAATCGTTAGCATGTTGACAATTTTGGTATCCAGACATTCTTTGATTCCAAGAACGTACATCAACACCATTGAGAGAAGAAATACAGGGATGGTAAAGATGCAACTCCAAAGGAAAGAAACCTTGTAATGTGCAATCTCTCCACTCCTATCAGGCCCACCAATTCCCGGAGGATTGCAAACACTTGCTTTAAAATTATAAAGGGGAAATCCCGTGGATTCAATGACCTCTATAAAACACCGAGGTCCTGTCTGATCAAGATCATATGACACCATCACTGTCTCAACATGTAATTCCATTTCTACAGATTTTACCCCTGGCAGGGCTTCCAAGGAAGTCTTAATCAAGTTTATGCCTTCAATGGAATGGGCACCCTCGACCTTCAAAGTCAACTTATCATTCTCTTCACCTACACTTACGAGAACAGCCTCGAAGCCTGTATCTTCAATAGCCTTCATGAGCTGCTTGTAACTAACCAAGTTAGGATTGTAATCAAGTTGAGCTTCCTCTGTTGCTAAGGCAACAACAGCTCTTTTCACACCAGGTAACAAACTTAGACTAGATTCAATAGAAGTTGAGCATGATGTGCAAGTCATGCCCTTGATGCACAGTCTGCATGTTCTTATGCTTTCCTCATTGAGCCTGACCTTGCATCATACGAACAACATATTGATGCCCACTCTTTTGTTGGGGAAGTTTCAATTTTTTGACAAGTGCATAATTTATAAAATTATGGGTAGCAGAGTCATCAATCATGACTCTAACCCTCTTTCCAGCTATCAATCTATGTACTCTAACTAAATCATATGGCCCAAAGGTAGGCTGCCACATAGAAGTTGACATACAACACCTATGTTGTACATCCTTGTGCAAAACCTCTAAGGATTTATACTTTTCATGCCCCTTTAATTCTAGAGTCTGCACAACATGGATTTGTTTTTCTTTTCCCTTGCCCTTGTCCTTATCCTTTCCTTTATCTTCCCCCTTTTTCCTTTGAGGGCAATTCCAGACAGCATCGTTAGGGGATAGGCAATTAAAACACAGCTTTTCTTTTTTGGCCTTATCAAAGTCATCTGGACTTAACTTTGGCCTTACATATTGTTTCTTTTCAAAAGGTCGTTTCTTGCCCTTAAAAAATGGCATTTTTCTTTTAAATTTGCCTACAAATTTTGAGGTTTCCAATTCCCTAGTCTTGGGCTCCATATCAGTGAGACTAGTGAGTGTACCTGGACGCATACTATCTTCATTGATTAATGCAAATCTAGTTGCCTCTTCAAGCATCTTAGGTGAACTCCTTTTCACTTCCTTTTTACAGGCCTTATCTAGTCCCCTAATGAATCCTCTTGTCTTTTGAAATTCATCTATTCCTTCCAATTTGAGGATTATCTTACGATATTCCTTCAGATATGTCAACAGGGGTCTTCCCTTTTGTCTGACATAATCCCAATCTTCCCAATTTCTTTCCATTTCATTTTCAGGAAGGAATTCTTTCAAAAAGACTGATTCAAATTGAGCCCAAGTTTCAGGTATTTTATTTGCCTCCTTTAAAGTTTGCCACCATTTATACGCCTTTGGCCCCAAAGTTAAACTGGCCTCCAACGCTTGGAGATGTGGTGGAGTATTTTTAAGTTTGTGCAAATCTTCCCATTTTTGGAGAAAATTAAAGATAGTGTCTTTATTTCTATCTTTTTCCTCCCCGTGAAACTGGGGGGGTTTCATATCTTTTAAAACTGGATTATCCCTCAACTTGTGGTGGGGTTCCTTAGGATCTTGCATAGTCACATCCAAATCTTTCCATGAAGATGGGATATCCGAGGTTTCTATCATATTTTTATCCCTTTCTAATAATAAAGTTAATTGAGATTTTATTTCGGTGAGTGTTTGAGTTAAAAATTCCATTTGAACCCCCTGTGCCTACACACGAGCAGTTAGATCATCAAATTGTTCTCGTGTGGCAAAAAATTCTTCCCATTGCTCTTCTTGTATCTCCGTTTCATGGGGATCTACCATAGGGTGGTCCCCAGAACTAGAACCCTCAATCACTCCCTCTCTCCCTTTCCCTTCCATTAATACACTGAAATTGGAAAAAAAATATAAGAAATTTGTGTACAAAGTGAAGTATTTCCCTGGTTATAGTGATAGGGCAACTATTGCTGGCTTTTAATAATAACCCCGAAGAGTGAGGAATAATTTGTCTTTCCCAAATTGAGCCGGACACGCTGGAAATAAGGCTTATTGGTAGGAACACCTAGTAAGGAGGGGACTAAATACACCTCTTCCCAATGGTCATGTAAACCAACTGTACGCCTACTATATGTGAGACTGGTCCGACTGGCTTCGTCCAATTGGTGATGAGTTTGACTGCCGTCCAATTACTACTCTCACGAAATCAATCGTGTATGGCTCACTGCGGCCAGTATGACATATGACGTGTGACGTGTGGGGCACCGTCTTCACGCTGTATGACTCACTGCGGCCAATATGACGGATGACGGGTGACGTGTGGGGCACCGGAAAAAAAAACTTCGCGCGAAAACAAATGAAAGTGGGACCCGGCGGCTCTGAAGGAGGACCCAGCGGCTCTGAAGCAGGACCCGACGGCGGCTCTGATACCAGTGATACGATGGGGAGAAATGAAAACAAACTCAGTTAGATTCGACTTCACTCAGTCAGAACATCTCACGAGTCGAACTTGAAGACAAAGGCATGAGACTCGTTTCTCCTCCCAACCTTGCCTAGATAGTTGCTGGCAACTCCCATCGTGATCCGATTGCCAGCCGTCAACTCTTGGTGAGTCCTACTATTCTTAGACTCTCTTTCATTCTAGACTCCCCTAAACCCCGTTCGAGTGCCCAAGGCCCCCAGACGGTCGTTCCTCGCGCCTGTTTCCCGTAATTTGCCTTATTAATGTAACACTCTCACTCTCTTATGATCAAGCCTCTCACACCCTCTCCTCCATCTTCTCCACCTTACGGTCTCGCTTCCACGGACAGCATCAGGCGTGACAGCGCGTCACAGCTCAGGCGTGACGAGGGGATGCTTCAGGCGTGACGGCTCAGGTGTGACGGCTCAGGCGTGACGGCTGGCATGACGACCGAATGCTTCTAGCGTGACGGCGCGTGACAGCTCTCTCTCTCTCTGGCGTGACAAATGCTGGACGTGATGGATCTCTGATGGCTTGCTGGCGTGACGGCTCTCTGACGTGATGGATGCTTGCATGACAGTTCTTTGACGGCTGCTAGCGTGAGGGCTCTCTCCGACTGCTGCCGTTATATTCATTGGTCGTGGTGAGCAGTCGTGGCGTGAGGGACCTAGCGTAAGGTGATGTACCTGGCGTGATGGAATGCAATCATGAGAAGGTCTCTCTCACTCAGTCGTGAGTAGTTGTGATCAGAGAATGCAGTCGTTCTCTCTCGCATGCTGGCCTGAATGAATGCATGCAATCGTGAGCAGGGTCTCGCATGCTGGTTAGCAGGGAATGCAATCGTGTGAGCAGTCTCTCGCACACTGGTTTGAATGAATGCAGTCGTGAGCAGGGAATGCAAACGTGAGCAGTAACTGAAAACAGTGTGAACGCATTTGGGCTCGTAAAAGATTACTGGGCTTGCAAAAATTTAGTGAGGGGTTGGGGAAACCCTCGAAATTTGCAGGAATTTTTAAGAAATCGTAGAAATTGCTCTGATCTGACAATACAAGTATAAGTTGAGTGATTGCACACAGTGTATGAGAGATGGATAATGTAGACAAATGCAAGCATCAAGCCGTGGAAAATGAATATCTGGGAGACGAATCTGATCAAGAACTAACACAACCGTCCATGAAAGCAATGTTCAACACCCCTTCTAAGAACACACGGTACAAGACGTATGGCCATAGGGTCCGTGATTGGACCGTCTCCCCAGCATCTGACAGGCATGGAAAGACTTCACGCACCATGAATGAAAAGAAATACGAAGAAATTCATCTCATGATTCGCTCTGAACTATGAATTATGAGACAAGAATTAGAGAAAGAAATACAAGAGCAGGTCAAAGCCGAACTGATAGTAAATCAGAGGGCAGAAATGCAACACATGCAGATAAAGATTAAGAATGATCTACAAGCACAAATGATGTCCGAAATGCACGCGCTGAAAACTGAAATGCTGAAAGTTGTAGATGCCTACAAAGCTGAAATCTTAGAACTGGGGGAAGAATTGAATACATTTAAGAAAAAAGAAATGAACGCGCAAGAAGAACTACAAAAAGAGAAAGAGGCTTTGAAGGCATGTGAAAGGGAGGTTCATTCATGGGCAAAAGTGGCAAAGACAACACAGAAGCAGATAGAAGAAGTCAGCCCATGGATTGAGCCAATAAAAAAGAATAAGGGAACATCAGTGAACAAGACTAAAGTAATGAATGCTACCTTGGAAGAAGAGGCTAGGAGACGGACTAGGGTTTTACATGTACGGGTAGTAGGATGGGAGGAGAAGAGCAGCCCACAGGAAGATGCTAAGACACTTGCTAACAAAATTGGGGCTTTAGACGTACCTATCGTTAGTGCTTGGAGAGTGGGGAAAGAGGACTCTTAAGTCCAAGGCTCTAATTCTTCGCTTTGGAAACATAAAGAAAAAAAAGGCCTTCCTCTCCAAGAGGAGAGCCCTCAAGGGTGAGAAGATTTATTTGGATGAGGACCTTACCCCAGCACAGATAGCGCATCGCAGAGAACACATGCCCAAGGTATTGGAGGCTCGCAAAGAGGGAAAGTGGGCTGTTTATAGGAATGGACAAGTCATCATCACTGACAAAAGGACTTCATGACGGTATGATATTTATGGATTAGGATACATGCAGGAAGACCACGGGATATATTCATCGCAATATCCTACTTTCCTCCTGCAAATTCTACCTATGCCACATGAGATGGATCTCCCTTTGATGTATTCTATGAGGATATCATGAGATATGCTAGCATTGGGGATATATTATTAGTAGGAGATTTCAATGCGCGCACTGGAGATAGACAGAGTAACTTTTATATGCATGACAGTGCCATGTTCAAAGAGATCGACATAGATGAAATAGGCCTACGCAGGAGAGCCCAAGATAAAGAAGTGAGTACCTATGGGACACACCTATTGACTTTGGGAAGTGCACATGGACTAGCCATCTTTAATGGTCTGCCACAATGGCCAAGATCTGACAATTTGACATGTTGGAATCACAAAGGAGAGGCAAGTACTGTGGACTACCTGATGGGCTCACCAGCATTGATACCAGACATCCAAAATTTCAAGATATCTAAGAGGCCAATTGGCATAGCAGCAGATCATGCTATTTTGACACTCATGCTCTCTTGTGTACATATGAAACATGAAACACCATGCCTCCCTAAACATCCCAAATACTACTTTACAGAAGACACCTCACACATCTATAGTGGTTCTCTGCAGACCAGTTTACATACATTGGACTTGAGTAGATCATTGGAAGAATGTACAAGGGATTTAGCAGAGGCCATACATGGATCAGCCATGTATGCATTCCCACACACCTTGCCCCGATGTAGACCCACACGATCTACTGCTCCCCAAAATAGCTGGTATGATGATGAGTGTAGTCACCCGAGCTCACTTACAGAGGGAAGTGGAGCTAGGCACTCAAACACATCACCAAGCAAAGGCGTTCTTCAAACACCTTGTGCGGAAGAAGAAACGAGATTACCTAACGAAAGCAGAAGTAGAGATATATCAGCTATTTCTGGGGTGGGACAGCAAGAGCGCATGGAAGATGTTTCATGAAAGACAGCCCCCCATACAGATTGCATCACCAAATGCTTGGCTTGAGTATGGGAGATAGTTGTATGACTTGCCAGGACAGCCACCTATGCAGCCCCCACAAGCTTGTAGGCCAACACAGTGATCTTTCTTCACATGGAAAATGGTTAGGGATGCAATCTATAGATTACAAAATGGGAGGGCAGAGGATGAGGATGGACTAGTAGCAAAACATTTCTCACATGCTGGTGACATATTAGCACACATATTAGCACATATGTTCAATAGAGTAGTATATGAAGGTTTCCCTATGAGTTGGTCAAACAATACTATAATTTCGCTATTTAAAAGTGGTGATCCCCTGATTCCTAGCAACTAGAGGACTATCATGATCGGTCATTCTTTGGCCAAGATATATGGATCTATATTGGAGCATGAACTCAGTGAGTGGGCTGAAATGCAAGGCAAGAGAGCACAAGGACAGGCAGGTTTCAGATGAGGATATACCACGCTGAACCATATTCTCACACTTAGAGCCATTATTGAGGAGAGTCGAGCCCGAGACAAGAGGATCTATTGTTGCTTTGTAGACTTTCGCAAAGCTTTTGATAAAGTGCCTCGTACACGCATCATGCAAAGATTGCAGGACATTGGAGTACCAGAGGGTATACGATGGGGTGTCTATGCATTATATGAGGCAGTGACAGGTCATGTACGAGCACCTGGGGGGCTATCAAAGAGGATTGGCAATATACATAGATGAAGTGTCTGATTACATATACCGAGGAGGAGGAGCTAGAGCTAACCTGGCAGGGATGCTAATACCGATATTACTATATGCAGATGATATTGTTCTCATTTCAGATTCACCGGAGGGTTTGCAGTGCCATCTAGATGCTTTGCACATCTTTTGTAGAGATAAAGACCTCATAGTGAACCTTGAGAAGACCAAAACCATGGTTTTCAATACTTCAGCAGCATGGGTGACTAGATCTATGTACCAATTCACATTTGGGGGAGACATACTGGAGCATGTGAGGGAATGTCTATTTGGGAGTCACTTTGTCTGGCCCACATTTTTCATTGAGAGAGGCGTCAGAGGTATGTCTGGCACGTGGATACGCAGCACTAGGGGCACTTGAGAGTCAATGTGCTCACATACAGTTCCACGATCCCTGCACCAAACTTTGGTTGTTTGACACCCTAGTCACACCTACATTACTATATGGAGCAGAGGTATGGGGTTGCAGCTTGTACCATAGGCGCCTTAGCCCACTCACTGATCAGATTGGAGTAGAGAGGGATTATTATGATGGCTGGATAGCATGGAAAGGCCATTGATTTTGTTGATAGCACGCATGATTAGGAGTAAGCCCTCCACCCCACACCCCATTGTCAGAGCAGAGCTAGGGGCAACACCCATAGTCATGGAGGCACTCTTCACGGCAATGACCTTTTGGCACAGACTATGGGAAATTCCACGCCATAGATACTCTAGATTGGCACTAACCTCATCTAGACAACTAGCAACAGGAGGCGAGAAGAACCGTTGGTTTTCACATATGGCTATTTGGATGAGCCTACATGGTTTGGATATTGACCGTCTTCCACCTTTGGATTATAGCCTTGACTGCCCTACACTTTTTCTCAGCCGATCAGAGTTGAACCAGGTGATCAGAGCTGATATCTTGAGGATTGAGATGGCAAGGACATGGATCCACCCACCACTCCCTCTAGGATCGAGGATGGAGTTCTAGAAGAGTCATTTCTTGTGCCTCTCTGATGATGGTTTCACTATTCGGCCAGCATATATGGACGCCCATCTCTCCCATAGTGTACGGGTTGCTATCAGACACATTCGCACCTCCTCACATAGGCTCCAGATGGAGACAGGCAGATGGACAAATACCCTAGCAGAGGATAGAACTTGCCAGCTTTGTGATCGAGAGCCTGAGATGGAGGAGCACTACATATGCAGATGCACAATATACTATGATATACGAGGAAGGTATCACTGCCTCTTCCGGGATGGATTTGGACCCCTTCGTCGCGTCATGGAGTATGAGGACCAAAGATGCCTAGGTCTCTTCCTCCTAGAGCTCGAGAGGCACCGAATTGCACTATTGCGAAACAAGAGGCCAACTCACCCAGAGGGACACACACAGAGAGCAGTGATAGACTTCTTCTGCAGAGCCGACCCTACTGACACTACCAACCTTGCAGAGACAGAGCCACCCCGCCAGACACCTTACAAGCCACACCGTGGAGTCACATTGGATAGAGCCATTTCCCTTCGTCGAGCAGCACGACCCCGTCTACCAAGACCACGTCCAAGGAGGCCACACCACAGTTAGATTAGAGCCATTATCACGAGACACCGTAGACTCACCACCAGGAATATCAGTGAAGCAACTAGGGACCGCATCATAGCTGAGATCATGTGCAGATCTTGAGACCAACTACAGCCCATAGTCTCCACCACACTTTTGTACATGGCTAAATCAGATATGGTTCTCCTTTCCTTTCCTTTTCTTTTTTATCGATGGAACAACACTACAATGGTTCAACCCTAGTATAGCCCCATCGTATAGTTATTTTCAGTATTGTTTCATAGGCCACCCACTTACTTGTAATGTTATCTTTACCTTACTAATGAGATGACATTAGACATGGATGTAATCTGGATTTAGGCCACATTGGCCTTATGTAGACGTTAATATATCTCTCTTTCTTTCTTTCTTTCTCTCTCATAATTTAGCTTCTCACACCCCTCTTTCTCTCTCTCCCAAACCAACACTTCCCTTATTTGTATGATCATTTATGTATGATGCATCCAAATTCCAATCCCATCTATGTACTTGTAACTCGTATATTGTAGCACATATTGCGCATGCGGCATACAACATAGAGGCTTTGGCATGTTACCCTCAAGCAATCATCTTGTATACTCTAATACCATTGCTCTTTAGACATTACACACTTATTCTATAATCTTTGGTCCAAAATACCCAAGATAAATTTTTTTTCATACTAATATCGTACCCTACCTTATAAAATTGTAAGGTACCATTCAGTAAAGTGTTTTATCGTACCATACAGTATCATACCTGACAACTATGTAGAATGGTGATGCTTGCAGACTGAAGGGCCAGCGGAAGTATTCACATACTATGTGCAGCAAAGGAGGTGTATTCAGCAGCAGAGAGTGTGCAGAGAGAGTGGAGACTTGAGATGCGTGTGTACCAGTGTGGTACACACAAAGAATAAAAGAATGTATTTATACTTAGGGTACGGTACACTTACACCCGCAAGGGTGTGTTCACATGTGCAAGTAAACAAATACACGGGAGTAGAGAAAGGGCCTTTACACCCACCTCCCACTTAAAGGTCCTAAGCGAACCTTTAACCAACTCCCACTAGCCGAATGCATTGCTCATGTCGAGCCTTTGCAAGGTTTTAGTGAGAACATCTCCAAGGTTATCTTGTGTTTTGATCTTGCTCAGTGTGACTAGACCATCGTCCAAAACCTGTCTGATAAAGTGATACCGCACATCAATATGTTTGGTATGTGCATGAAACATGGCATTCTTAGCCAGGCATTCAGCACTCTAACTATCACATCCAAGTACAGGTGTTTTGCTGGGCAGCCCAAAATCCTTGACCAAACGACCCAGCCAAACAGCTTCGAAGCTTCAGTGGCTGAAATATATTCAGCCTCAATGGTAGAAAGTACTACTATATTTTGCCATCTCTACGTCATAGTATCCCTGCAAATCTAACGTACCCTTTCCATAGCAAATACATTTTCTTTGTCTGCCCTTAAGGTACCGGAAGATGCATTTCACTGCTTCCCAACGTGCTTTGCCAGGATTTGACATAAACCTGCTCACGATTCCCACTACATGAGCAATGTCAGGTCTAGTAGCAACCATAGCATACATGAGTGAACCACAAGCTGAAGCATAAGGAACACCCTACATAGAGCTAGCTGCCTTATCATCTTTTGGGCAATTTGCTTTGCTAAGCTTAAGGTATCGTGGTAAAGAAACACCAAGTGGCTTACCATCTACCATAGAAAAATGATCAAGTACTTTGCTAATGTACTTTCCTTGTGAGAGAAATAAGAGCCACTGCTCTCTATCTCTCGTCAAATGCATGCCCAAAATGTGTTCAGCTGCACCCAAGTGTCTCATGGAAAAGGCTGAATTCAACTATCTTTTTAGTGCATTAACGTAGCTTTTATCCTTATCAATAATAAGCATACCATCCATATAAAGCACAAGTGTTATAAGCCTTCCATCATCAGCCTTCTTTATATATAAACAGTGATCTGCATTGCTTCTTTTAACCCATGTGAGAGCATGAAAGCATCAATTTTTTTATGCCACTGTCTAGGAGCCTATTTCAAACCATACAAACTTCTCCTAAGCCTACCACCAAGTGCTCCTTTCCTGGCATAACAAAGCCTTCGGGCTATTTCATGTACAGCTCTTCTTCTAAATCACCATGCACCTCCCACTTTTTCTTTAACTCACATGATAATGCTGTTAGAGTCATTTCCTCGACTGGCAAGCAGTGCCACACAGACAAGCTGCCATGTGGCAACAGTCGGCGACTGCATCAATCGGCTACATTTAATGCAGCTGACCTGATCATTTTTGGGCATTATTTTCAGCCTATGAATAGGCTATGTTTTCTACAATCTTGGCAATTGTGTCTCACAGATTTCAGCTTGCAAACTGCGGAGATTGCTCTCGCGGCTGACGGAGATCAAGATCTTCGAGGTGGAGACATACACAAATATTCTCTCTGCACCCATGTATAATTCTGCATCCTTATACAGCATACTCCACTGCAGATTTTCTGTGTTTCACTATCTCTCTCTCTCTCTTCTCTCTCTGTTCACTCTTTGTCACGGTCATTCGCTTCCGCATTGATTCACTCTAACATGGTATCAGAGCATTGAAGGACTATAGGGTGGACCCATCTGAAGAGGAGTTTTCAGCGCAACACAAGGCTGCGTTTTCAATGTTCAAGTGCAAGGAGGTGGGCTGCGCATTAGAACAAGGCTGAGGCAAGCATGGGCACATGAGAAAAGAGAAGATTTGCTGAAACTGCTCCTCTTTTTGCTGTCAGAGAAGGAAGAAGGCTGTGTTTTTGGCCTTCAAGTGCAGATTTTACCTTTTCATTGCCTCCGGCGAGTGAAGAAGGAGCAGGACAATTGAACCGCAGCCCTAGCAAGCAGTATTTTCACAGTCAGAGGGGGCTTCTTTTTGTGTTTTGTGTAGGCATTGTAGGTGAAGATATCTTCTGAGGTCAATGATTTGGCGGAGTTTATTACGGAGGCTATCAATCGCCCTTCTTCGCGAGACGAGTCCAGACTCTCTTCTAGTGAGAAGGCGGAGTTGGCAAAGGCTCAGGCACATTGGGATAAACTCAATGCTCGGATTCGCTCATTTTTATTCCTCTCATGTATTATAGTTGTTCTCTCTCATATAGAGCATTTAACGATGGCTAGGGAGATATGGCTGGAGTTGGATCAGATGTATAATTGGATGACCGTCATAAAGCGAGTTTCTTTGGAAGTGCAAATGAGGACTATGAGTGTTAACAAGTCATCATCCATGCGGGAGCATAGCAACAAGCTAAGGCAGCTTCAGATGTAGATTCAAAACGCAAGGAAGGCGATCACTTCTGAAGATATGGTAATAACTCTTCTTTCACACTTACCGCCTCGCTTCAGTGGTTTTTATTCCGTCTTGATTGCTTCAAGGTGATCTGAGACTCTTCGGTGGGAAGAGTTGGTTCCTATGGTCTTGGACCAAGAGGAGCAATTGAAAGGAACCAATGCTTTGAAATCTGAGGCTTTGGTTGGTCAATCCTCTCAGAAGAAGGAAAAGGACCAAAAAAAGAAGAAGGAAGACAAATCTAAGAAGGACAAAGACAAGGAATCTACTTGTCACATTTGTAGCAAAATAGGTCATTGGAAAAAGGATTGCCCTGACAAGGAGAAAAAGGAGAAGGAGAAGAAGGAGAAATCTTCAAAGGATTCCGGAGCACTGGCTACTCCCTCATCAGCTGCTTTCCTCCATTTAGAGGTGGTTGAGGATTTGACCCTGCTGGATTCTGATGTTGCATTGACGGCCCCATTTACTTGGGAGTGGATTGTTGACAATGGTGCCTCTAGGCACATGACTCCTTCTTCCGCAGGTGTTACTCATTTGCAGCCTTCTCATGGTCAGATTCTTATTGGAGATAGTTCGTCTATTTCTATTCAGGGACGAGATAACATGCATCTTATTCCAGATGGGCATGGTGATGCCCATGCATCTGAGGTACTTTATGTCCCGGCTTTGGAGTATCATCTTCTATCAGTGCACAAGATTTGTGCCCTCCACCTCTTGGTCGAATTTGATATGGACACTTTTCGGATTCTTTGCAAGGATCGAGGCAGGTTCTTTCTTCAGGTTATGAGGAGAATGGAGTCTACAAGTTGTGGTCTTCTTCTGCCTTGACTTCTCTTCTTTTTACCTCTCAAACTTAGTGCGAGCATTGGAATGCTCGGTTTGGTCACCTCAATTATAATTATCTTCGAAAGGCGTCTAAGGACCAGTTTGTTCAAGGTTTGCCAAATATTCTGGTGAGTCAACAGCCTTGTGTATCTTGCATCCGTGGAAAGCAGACTCGTGATGTTGTTTCCAGCAAGGCTTCGAGGCGGTCTTTAGCACCCTTGGAGCTTGTTTCTACCGATCTTTATAGACCAATGAGGGCAGAATCCCTTCGAGGGAGCTTGTATTTCATGCTCATTGTAGATGATTACAATCTGATCGAGGTGGAAGCTGAAGACCTTACAATCAGATAAGGATGGAGAATTTGTTTCTAATGAGTTTGCTTGGTTTTGTGCAGATCGTTGCCAATACAAACATCCCTCAAAAGAATGGCATTTTGAAGCGGAAGAATCGCAGTGTGATCGAGATGGCCTATACCATGATGAAGAATAGTCAGACACCTCAGTGTCTATGGGCTGAGGCTGTGGCTACTTCAATTCACATCCTTAATCATTCCCCTACTTCCATTGTTGTTGGTATGACTCCTTTTGAGGCGTACTTTGGATCAAAGCCCGATATTTCTTATTTCAAGGTTTTTGGGTGTGAAGCTTATGTTCACATCCTGAAGACACAGCGTGACAAATTTGAAGCGGCTTCTAGCAGACAAGTGTTTGTGGCTATAGCTCGCAATCTCAAGGCTACCGATTGTATGATCTCGTTAAGCGGGATGTCTACACGAGCCGTGATGTTTGGTTTGTGGAGGTTCCAATCCCAGAGGGGGATGAGAACCACCCTGTCCTTGGAGATTCCGGTAATAGCTGGGCCCCAACGACTGTTCCTCTCGAGCATATCTCTTGAGGACTCTTCTTCGGATGAGGAGCCTACTTCCCAACCACCAGATTCACCGATTGGTCCTCCATTGACGGTGGACCCTCCAGAATCTTCAACAGATGGAGAGCGCCGAGGAGGCGAGATTCGGCCTCCTCCTCGTTGGGCCCATGACACGCTCTGAGATTCAGGGATCGAGGGGGTCCCTGAGAAGTGGCAACCGCAAGATGGACCGCGGAGGTCACGGCGGCACCAGGCACATACTATGGAGCTTGTTTGCTCTAACTATTGTTTGATATGCCATGTTATGCAAGATAGAGAGCCCACATCAATGAAGGAGGCTTTACAATTTGATCATTGGCGGAAAGCGATGGAAACGGAGTTGGAGGCTATTGAGTGAAATGGCACTTGGTCCCTTGTGCCTCGTCCCTCTCATAAGAAGGTGATTGGTGTCAAATGGGTCTTCAAGACCAAGTACCATAGTGATGACTCTTTGGACAAGCACAAGGCTCGCCTTGTTGCTAAAGATTTTGCACAGCGCCTAGGTCTTGATTTCCATGATACTTTTGCCCCTACTACTCGCATGGCGACTATTCATGTTGTTCTTGCCTTGACTAGTCATAAGAGATGGCCTGTCTTTCAATTGGATGTGAAGTCGGCCTTGTTGAATGGTGATTTGAAGGAGGAGATCTATGTAGAGCAGCCTCTTGGCTTTGATTCCTCAAATGGGAAGGTTTACAGGTTGAAGAAGGCCTTGTATGGCCTGAAGCAAGCTCCGTATACTTGGAACGAGACAATTGATTCGTTTCTCCTGGCCAAGTTGGGATATCGGCGCTCTAGGGCTGATCCGCAGCTTTATGTGCACACTTACAAGGAAGGTCGTGTGTTGTTTGTTTTGTATGTTGATGACTTGATTGTTACAGGTGATCATGCCCAAAAGGTCGAAGAGACGAAGGCAACCCTACATCAGAAGTTCGAGATAACGGATTTAGGACTTCTCCATTTCTTTTTGGGCCATGAGATTTATCAGACTCAGAGGGGGATTTTCATCTCTCAACTAAGATATGTATAGGAGCTCTTGTTGACTTTTGAGATGGAGGATTGTCTATCCATTTCTACTCCTATGGATCCGAACTGAAAGGCCACTTCACACGTAGATTCCCCTTCGGTGGATGCTACCCGCTACCATCAGCCAGCTGATTGGATCATTGATTTGGCTCCTCAACACATGGGTTGATCTATGTTTTGTTGTAGGTCTCTTGGCTGGGTTCATGAGTGCACCTCAGCACGTGCATTGGTAAGCTGCTCAAATGATACTTCGGTTTCTGAGGGGAACCTCTGACCTCGGGATTTCCTATCCACCAAGTACAGGTGCTTTTGATCTTGTTCTTGCAGGTTGGAGTGATTCGGATTGGGCTAGCGATGTGGACCAAAGGCGGTCTACTATAGGTTATTGTTTTACTTTGGGTGTTGGTGCTATCTCTTGGAGTAGCAAGAAGCACCCCACGGTAGCCCTATCTTCGACTGAGGTAGAGTATCGGGCCGCGCATTCTACCACATGTGAGACTGTGTGGCTTCGATGTTTGTTAGAGGAGCTTGGCTGCCCCCAGACTCGTCCTACTATTTTACGGTGCAACAATGAGAGTTGCATTGCCTTGGAACGGAATCCCGTATTCGATGCCCGAACGAAGCACATAGAGATCCAGTACCACTTCATCAGGGAGAAGCTTCTGGATAAGACCATTGATGTGGAATACTGTAAGACCAAAGACAATCTTGCAGATTTGTTTACGAAGGCACTTCCCCAAGCTTTACTTCACCGACATTCCAGATCCCTCCATCTTCTGCCTTGTCCAAGTTCTGAGAGGGGGTGTAAGAGTCATTCCCTGGACTGGCAAGCAGTGCCACATGGCAGCAGTCGGAGTCCATCAGTCAGCTGCATTTAATGCAGCTGTGCAGTTGATCTAATCATTTTTTGGAATTATTTTTAGCCTATAAGTAGGCTGTTTGGCAATTGTGTCTCACACATTTCAGCCTGCAAACTGCAGAGATTGCTCTCGGGGGGCTGACGGAGATTGAGATCCTCGAGGTGGAGACATACGCAGATATTCTCTCTACACCCGTGTATAATTCTGCATCCTTATACAGCATTCTTCACTACAAATTTTTTGCATTTCACTGTCTCTTTCTCTCTCTCTCTTCTCTCTATGTTCACTCTTTGTCACAGTCATTCACTTCCGCATTGCTTCACTCTGACAAATGCCTCTTTACATGTGAGAGGCTCACCCTCACCAGTGAGTAAAATGCAGTCCAAAGAGGAATCAAGCCTCTGTATAGGTCTTTTGACACGTGTGGACCTTCTCAACCAATGATTTGTGTTATTAGGTAATGGATCCACATCCAAAGGAATGTTAATGACCTCATTATTTGGCTGCTGAACTGCATTTTTCAGGTTGCTGTAATACATTAAAGGCCATTGTAATTCATTTTTCAGCATGCTAATTTTGTTACCCAAGCTGATTTTCAGCATCCCTTTGCTGCCCATTTTCATCTGGCTCAATAATGACTCGCTGATTATCAAAACCTGTGAGAGTGTGCTGCGGAAGAGGAAATACGAACACGGAGGGAGAGAGAGAGAAAGCAGAAAATAAGGAAGAGAAATCTGCACTGACTGAAATGAATGCTGAATACACTGAAATGGACTGATCAGTCCCTGCACGCAGCCCACAGCGTCAGTGAGGGCACCAGATCAGGCTGATGATGATGGCAGCACCACCACGGGGGAGAAGGAGTGTCGGAATCTACAAGAAGACAAGTGACCAAGTGGGGAGGGGGGCTGCCTATAAATAGGCAAAGGACAAACCCTAACCCTAACCCTAAAATGGGCGCAAACCCTAAAAATGCCCTAAAATGGGCGCCCCACAACAGTGACCAAAAAGTGGCCGGGCAGCCAGTGGCTGCCCACTAAAGGAGGCCAAAAAGAAATACACATCCTAAGACAGCCAGTCAAGAGTGACTAGCCTCCCCCATCATAACACACGACAGACATGTCAGAGCTCCTAATGTCCTCGTCTGACTCAGACTGAGGCTCACAGGCAGGAGATGACAAGGCATGACAAACATGACTGCTAACACCCCCTCTCAGATCCTCGATGTGGCTAAAGGCCGAAGAGGAAATAGATCCTGGGGTGGCAAGAGGAATGCCAAAGTTGATGAAGTCCGTCGATGTAGACTGCCGCTGAAGGAACTCCTCACGATCCTGGGAATCTCCCTCTAAAACACTAGGGGCCAGGGAATCCACAGCCGCATCACCGAGATCGTCCCCCTCTGAAAGGGATGGGGGGTACGAGGGAACCACCGGAGGAGAAGGTGGGGGATGGGAAGAAACCTGTGGAATAGAAGGTGCACAAGCGGGAACGGGTGTAGCAATAGACTGCCTCGGAGGACCCTGCATCAAAGAAGGGGAATGGAGCCTGTAAAGCCCGCTCTCCTGCCAACCTGTAGATAAGAAAGCTCCTGTAAGAGAATCCTCAATAACAACAGCATGCTCGGTGAAGATCACTCGTGTGCCAAGCCTCGTAAGACCATAAACTGAGAGGAGGGGAAGGCCCAAATCTGGAACATGTAGGGCCTGTGAAAAGGAGCTCGAAGGTCGGTCAATAAACAAAGGCAATGTGCCAACACCACTAATAGGCACCGAGAAAATGTCACCAACAGTGACTGAACCCTCTGATGGACGGAGATCCTGTAACAAATCACCTCGGGGAGTCATATGACTCGAAGCACCACTGTCCACTAACCAAGGCTGCGCAAAAGACACTGCAGCCACGGAAGAAGGATCCTCCTCCAAAGCATGGATATGAAGGAACACTGACTCATGGGTAACAACTGGTGTAGAGGTAGAAGAAGGCTCCAATGTAGATCCATCCGTCGCTCCCGGACGAAGGTGAGGGTACTTCTTCCAGCATTTCTCCTCGGGATGTGTCCCTTTCCCACAGTGCGGGCACTTCGGTCTCTCTGAATCTGTGTCAGAGCCTGAATAACTGTCCTTCTTCTTAGCCTTTGACTTCTTCTTCTTCTTCTGTCCTCCCGAACCTGCAACAAAGGCTCTAGTAGAGTCAGATCCACTAGCACTGACCTCTCTGAGTCGCTCGTCGTGCTCCAAGACAAGCGGGGATAGCTCCTCCCATAGAAGCTTCTCATGGGTCCTCGATGTAAGAAGGATGGTGTAGAAGACATCAAACCGAGGCGATGGCAGCTGAGTCAAGAGAATCATAGCCGTGTCTTCAGAAGATATCGTCCGACCGAGGGATGCAAGCTCATCCCTCATATCCTGTAATCTGTTGATGTGGTCCTTCATGGAAGGACTATCATCAATAGCGAGCATCCGCAACTTCTTTTCGAGAGATATCTGGTGGGCAAACGTCTTCTGTTGATAGAGAGACGCGAGCTTTCTCCACACCTCCGCTGCAGTCTTCAACCTGTGAACATGAACAAGGACAAAATCCTGCAAACTCAGAAAGAGGAAAAATCGGGCTCTAGAATTGAGCCGACCCATAAGGCTGCACGATCCATGGATGTCCCATCTACGGGATCCACCTGAGCCCGGGGAATAGGAACAGAAACAAGCTCCCAAAGATCAAAGGAGTCCAAGATACACTCCACCTTGCAAGACCATAGAGAAAAGTTGGAGCCATCCAACCGGTCCTCTTTGGGCAGCTGAGGAAGTACAGGTACCTGTACAGGGGGTACCAAAGGCTGCATCTTCGGCCCACTGGAAGGGGCTCGCCGAGATACATGAATAGAAGGGGGATGGGAAAGAGGAATAGACTCCGGACGACAGTCCTCGTGATAAAAATCACGCCTCCGTTCAGATGAGTGTCGAGACAAAAGCTCGTCATCTGAGTCATCAAAGCCTGTAAACTGATGAGAAGACATCTTCGATATCTGCAAACACCAAAACACAACAAGGGAAGGTTGCCGGTGCCGAAACACAAACACCAGAGGCTCCTGCTGGCCGCCTTGCACAGAACGCAAGGATGATGTCAAATGCAAATGCTAACGATGCAATCACCACAGAAAAACAGCATCCTGCCTCAAAACGCAGCCTGGGAATAGGTCGCCAGCAGGAAAAGAGCCGCCTGAAGATGGAACAACAGCCAGAACAGCAAGGCGCAGGCTGGAGGAGTGTCACCTAGCTGGAGGAGGGCCGCCCAAGCTGAAAACGCAAGCAGGAAGAGGTGGGTGATGACGTGGCAGCCACTGGAGAAGGCGCCAGCAGCAAACGCAAATATGTGACACCAAAACAGGCTGCCTTGATCAAGGAGATGGTGCAGAAGGTGACGCCTCAGCTGTTGGAGACGTCTTGACCAGCAAACGCAAAGTTGTGGGTGTTCTCCCGCGTAAAACTCAGCTCCGTGTACTCTCCTTCGGCTCTGATACCATGTGAGAGTGCGCTGCGGAAGAGGAAATACGAACACGGAGGGAGAGAGAGAGAAAGCAGAAAATAAGGAAGAGAAATCTGCACTGACTGAAATGAATGCTGAATACACTAAAATGGACTGATCAGTCCTTGCACGCAGCCCACAGCGTCAGTGAGGGCACCAGATCAGGCTGATGATGATGGCAGCACCACCACGGGGGAGAAGGAGTGTCGGAATCTGCAAGAAGACAAGTGACCAAGTGGGGAGGGGGGCTGCCTATAAATAGGCAAAGGACAAACCCTAACCCTAACCCTAAAATGGGCGCAAACCCTAAAAATGCCCTAAAATGGGCGCCCCACAACAGTGACCAAAAAGTGGCCGGGCAGCCAGTGGCTGCCCACTAAAGGAGGCCAAAAAGAAATACACATCCTAAGACAGCCAGTCAAGAGTGACTAGCCTCCCCCATCATAACACATGACAGACATGTCAGAGCTCCTAATGTCCTCGTCTGACTCAGACTGAGGCTCACAGGCAGGAGATGACAAGGCATGACAAACATGACTGCTAACAAAAACAGCATAAAATGGAGCTGAATTTTTAGTGGTTGATGTTGTTCAAGTGGTGATCATACTAAAATTTTACTTTCTTTTTGTCTAAATCACTAGATGTGGCATTTTTTAGCAGCTTCGACTCACTAAATACCACGTCTCGGTTGTGTAGTACCTTTTTCATGCTTGGAACCCAAACTCTATAGCCCATTTCACTTTCATCTCCATAGCCCATGAAGATGCCTCTGAGAGATTTCATATCAAGTTTGGTTCTACTATCAACAAGTATATATACATAGGATTCACAGCCAAAGACCCTTAAGTGGTCATATGAAGCAAGTTTGCCAGACCAAACCTCTTCAAGGATACCAATTTCAAGTGCACGATGCGGAGATCAGTTGCAAATATGCATCGCAGTTTTAAGTGCCTCTCCCTAAAATGATTGTGGGAGATTAGTTGTGGAGAGCATGCACTGAATCTTCTCACATAAAATGCGATTCATTCGCTCAGCCACACCATTAGATGACGGATTATCAGGAGCTATTAGCTCATGTTTAATCCCATTGACATCACAAAACTTAGTGAATTCTTTAGATACATACTCCCCCCATTGTCTATTCTTATGCATTTTAGTTTTGAACTCTTTTGAGTACTAAAAAATGCATTAAACCTTTTAAAGGCATCCAATACCTCGCTTTTCTACTTAAGCAAGTAAACCCATAGCTTTCTAGAATGGTCATCAATAAAAGACATAAAATAACGAAAACCACTATGAGTTTTTATTGGCATGGTACATACATCAGAATAGACTAAATCCAAAATACATGCCTTTCCAGAGGCTCCACAAGAGTATGAACTCTTTCCATGTTCTCCCAAAACACTATCATCACAAAAGTCAAGCTTTGAGTTTTTCACATCAACTCTTCCAAGTGAAGAAAGTGCATATAAACCCTTTTGGCTCATGTATCCAAGACGCTTGTGCCACAACTCCATGTGTGACTGCACTTCTGCGATTGCAACAAACTTTCCAAGAAGTGCCTTGCAATGAAGATAATATAGAGTTCCCTTTTTACCACCTCCAATGACTAGCATGGATCCTTTCTATATCTTCCATATTCCACCACCAAAGGTAGTGAAGTAACCCCTATTGTCTAACTGTCCAACAAAAAGCAAGCTCTTCTTAATGTCAGGTACATACCTAACATCATGAAAAATCAATTCTCGGTCATTTTCAAGAGCCAAGTATATGGTGCCTACTCCTTTCATATCACATGCATGGTTATTTTTATGAAACCAACCTTCCTCTTCGGTTAGGGTGGTAAATAACATAATCAAGAACTATTTACAGCAATTAACAATTCGCAAAACGGAAATGCACACTTTACCATATAATCTTGAACATTGGACACCTTGTTGAGCCCAAAACTGGCACCGCTTTCGGTATTTATTTAACTTGATTGAAGAAAAAGTTGATGTACAATGGGATTTTCCCAATCCCTTTTGGTATTCCAACTTCCCTTGCTATCCTTTGATTTCATTTACCCCTTGATTTGGGCAATCAATTGGCCTTCACCCACTTTGATGGAGATGGAAAATGCCCCAAATTCATTGATTTGCTCCTCCCTCCACTTGAATTTGACTAAAAATATCTTCAATCTTGTTGAATCCAAGTCTTGAAACTTTCAATTTCTAGCATGCTTCCCGAGGTTGTTGCTGAACTCTAATTTTTGCTACAAATTAGGATTTACAGCAGAGAAATCTGAAAATTCTCAATCTCTGGTGATCTCAATGCTATAATCTTTGAAGCAAGGCTGTAAAAAGACTAGCAGATGAGAGAGAATGCTGAGGTGAGAGGAGATTCAAACCTTCGCGAAGAACTGAAGAAAATCTGTCATTTAGTGCTACTGCACTATCTGAACAGCTTGCAGATACAAAGAACTAAAGAAAATCAGTCATTTACTGCTGCTATCCTGTCTCAACAGCCTATAGACGCTATCACCTACTGTTGATTGGTCTTCTCCTACCCCTGGTTGCCTCAAAAGGTCCTCCAATGGCTGCAAATCAGACCAACAGCATCTCCTCTCTCTCTCTCTTGCAGGTTGAATACACTAAAAATGCATCTCTCTAGCTCTAAAGACGTTTTTCAATCTTGTATGGGCATTTTTGACAAGTGCAACCTTCCCAAATGGTTTTTTCAGCATTATCCATAGTTAAATATTAATTTTCAGTCTTTAAATACTAATAATTATTTCGATGCCCTGAAAAATAATTTGACTAGCCAATAATTAAATTGGCTAAGCAACTTCCATTCGCGAGTGTCTCTGCGCCATCTTTGACCATCAGATTGGCACTAGGCACCATTAAACACCACTTCTCCAATGTCACCAACTCAGACTTTTGGCCAAATGAATAACCCATGCCAACAACTAGCACCAAATATCGCTAGGTACGTATGCAACATAACTTATAACTTCTTTTGCCTTTGACATCCCATGATTTTCTTGGGTCCCGAGCTCATAAATTTACTCTAAACCCAGTTACATCTCACATGTGCAATATTTACTTAACCATATGGTTAAAATTTAATCCACATGTTAGGTGAGGTTTCAAAAATGCATGTCCTCATGACAACCCTCCCTCTCAAAATCCTTGCAATCGTCCTCAATTGCATTGCCAAATGCATCAAAAGCAAAATAGTGCATTGGAATTTCTACAAGGCATCATAGTTAACACAACATTGCGCATTATTGCTCAACCATTCCATATGCCCAACATATGCTGAAAATTACCAATCAATCATAACATGACATAAGACTCACAAAGAATCTTAAAAACATTGCCAGATTATCATATGACATGTCTATTTCTCATGAGCTCAACTCATCTGGCAAAACCAAACCATAGCATAGCATAACCAAGCATAAACCCTTGCTAAAAAATCAATGGCATCATAACATATGCTATTGTCCATGGAACCAGATGTAAACCATTGAAAACCAAGCATAATGTGATCATAAACTGATCACTTGTTGATCTGAGAATTGATCACAAATTTCTACAAATGTGACCCCAAACTGATCACAAACTCATTAGTAATAAACTCAGTGTGATAAACTATGTTGACAGCTGAAATTTGTGGCTTGCGTAACAATGCACTAGCCACAAGATTCTTTTTACCATCCAGCTTATTCCAAGCTCTCATGATATCCACCTCAAAGGTACTTGTCAACCAATTCGATACAAACATTTGCTTAAATTGTACCCACGTTGACAGTGCTCTACCTTGCATCAAAAGAGTGGACCACCACTGTAATGTGTTCCCTTTCAAGAAAGTGGTTGCCTTTTGAATCTTTGAGGACTCCGTGAAGTTCTCCCCTGAATAGGTTGCATCAAACTACTGAATGAAAGTCAAATCTTTCAGCCTATCTTGTACACCACTAAAGGACTCAAACTTCACTGATTTTCCACCCTCATCATAGTCTTTTGCTGCCCCTTTGGATGTCAAGTTTTCATACACAGGCTGCTCGAAAAAGGGTACATTTGCTGAATTAACATCGAATTGCTGTCCTAAATAGGCTACATCAAATTGCTGAATGAAAGTCAAAGCTTTCAGCCTATCTTGTATACCACTGAAGGACTCAAACTTCACTGCTTTTCCACGCTCATCATAGTCTTTTGCTGCCCCTTTGGATGTCAAGTTGTCATACACTAGCTATTGCAAAAAGGGTGCATTTGCCGAATTTACATCAAAACCAATGCCAAACGGAGCATTTGCATGACCAGCATTCATTCCTTGAGGCCCCATAAGCATTCTAGGGTACAGATGCAATACCAAGCATGCTACTTTGTGCCCCAACATCAAGCCAATAGTGCCATACATAGAGTTTTGCATATGTCCAGCCATACCCAAATACATTGGGCCTTCCATACCATGCATTGGTTGCTGCATACCATAGGGATTTGTGCCATATATTCCCGTATGTGGTCCTTGTCCAATCATAGCATGAAAAATCGTAATTCCACCTAAATATCCTAGCTACCCCATCATAGCATGCATACCCAGTTGTCCAAAATCCATTGAATTGACACTTCCGTGATAGCCTTGCGTTTGCATTCCTTGCCTCGTAGGTACCAACCGCTTTATTTCATTACCATCTTTGGGAGCTTCAAATGAAAGATTTGGCATTATCTTTGGTGAATCATGATGTCCTAAAGGTGTAAAGGACGTCTTCTTTTTCTTGCCTTTGCTGTCCTTCTTTGGAGCATTCAAAAGTTGGGTAAATTGAGGATCCTTTGCCAATTCAGCAAAGAGATTTACTTCTATCCTCATTCGATTCTTAAACTGGTCATCAAATTCCTCATCACTTTGCTGGTCATCAGCCTCCTTATACCCTGAAGGCCATGCATCTTGCCCAACAGCAACTTTTGCCTTTGACGTCCCGGATTTCCTCGAGTCCTGGGCTCATAAATTTACTCTAAACCCAGTTATACTTCACATGTGCAACATTCACTTAACCATGTGGTTAAAAATTAATCGACATGTTAAGTGAGGTTTCAAAAATACATGTCCTCATGACACCCTAGGTAAACTTTCCCAAGGTTACCTGCTGCATAAGAAGAAAAAACACTCCAAACTCCAAAAATGGAGTTACATGAAATGAAGCACCACTCTCTGTTAGAAGAGAGAGAGACAAAGAGAAGGATTGCAGCAACTGAGAGGAGCTGTATGCTCTCACTCTCCATTTTTCTTCATATTCCATTATCCATATTACTAAAGTGATTACAATACTCTAAGGTCTGTAAGACCATTCACACACAACCTAAAGTCACCGACTTATTTAATGTCCCACACTTGCTGATACAACTGGACACAGCTAAGACTCTGTCGGTTACACACACGAGCTTAAAGTCTCACCACTCCCCCTCAAGCTCAAGATAGCCTCTACACACCAAGTAGCTGTTAAAACTTGAGGTAGCCTCTACACACCAAGTAGCTGTTAAAAAACACTGAACTTGTCTTTAACCAAAGACTTGGTAAAGATATCAGCAACCTATTCATCAGTCTTCACATGCATAAGGTCTACTTTCCTTGCAAGAACCATCTCTCTAATAAAGTGGTAGTGTACCTCAATGTGTGTAGTCCTGGCATGATACACTCGAATTGTTACCAATAGTACACTACTAGATTGTCGCATAACAAGGTCACTAGAGCATCCACCTGTATGTCCAAATCAGCCATAAGATTAAGCAACCATGCAATCTCACATACTGCCAATGCAGCACCCCTGCACTCTGCCTCAGTGCTAGACAATACAACCGTTGGTTGCTTCCTGCTGCTCCAGCTGATCATTCCGCTTCCAAAGCCAAAAGCATAACCACTCGTAGATCTGCGATCATATGAGCATCCTGCCCAATCCGCATCTGTGTATCCAACCAGTGTCAAGGGCTTATATTTCACATAGAACAGCCCATAATCTACAGTGGACTTAACATATCTCATGATCCACCCAACAGCATTCAGGTGTGGCTTTCTGGGCTTCTGCATGAACTAACTTATAAGCCCAACTGCATAACTCAAGTCCAGTCTAGTGATAGTCAAGTAGATCAGACTACCAACCATCTGCCTATACATAGTCACATCATCAATTTCAACTCCAGTGCTAATGTCCAACTTGACATTCTAATCAAGAGGTATATCCAGTGGTTTACATTTAGCCATGCAATATTTCTTCAACATTTCCATGGCATAGTGCTTCTGCATCAGCCATAAACCATTTTCATCTTTGATCACCTCAATACCCAAGAAATACTTCAGCTCACCTAAGTCTTTCATGATAAATTCAGATTTCAGCATCTGCATAACATGTTGTATCCCCAAGTCATCATCACTTGTGATTATCAAGTCATCAATATAGATGACCAGCACTACCAAAATAGACTATGATCAGCCCTGCCAACAGTAAATCCCAAACTCTGCAAGTAATTACTGATCCTTGCATGCCAAGCTCTCGGAGCCTACTTCAACCCATACAATGTTTTTTTCAGTTTGCATATATAATGCTGAAAATCAGGGTGTATATACCCTTCAGGCTGATCCATATAAACATCCTCTGCTAAATCACCATTGAGGAAAGCATTCTTCATGTCCATCTGCTGCAATTTCCAACCTTTAGCAATAGCCAATGCGATCATTGTTCGTATGGTTGTCATCTTGGCAACAGGGCTGAATGTTTTCTCATAGTCTAACCCATAATACTGAGCATATCCTTTAGCAACCAGCTTGGCTTTGTACCTCTCTACACTGCCACCCGACTTGTATTTAATCTTGTAGACCCACTTGCAGCCAATGGTCTTCTTTCCTTCTGGCAGTGGCACAAGATCCCAAGTACTATTTTCAACCAAGGCAGATATTTCCTCATCCATAGCTATGCATCAATTTTTATCCATCACTGCTTCAACAAATGTAGCAAGCTCTTTGACCTCTGTCACCTTTGTCATATAAGCAAAATACTTTGAAGAAAAACCACTGTAAGTCAGCCTATCCACAGGATACCTGACTCTCTGCGATCGTCTAAGCTATGGTGCACTACTGGATTCCCCTCTCTCATGAGGCAGAATATACCTGTTCTGCCTAGTACCAGGCATATACACTGTCGGAATACCAAGCTCACTGTCTAGACTGTCAGCTGAGTCATAACCTGAAGTCATCCTGCCAGGTGTCATCACACCAGATATATCATCAATGACTTTTTCTTTAACTTTGATGTCCACCACATCATATCTCCCTCTCACTGACATAATGGTGTTAGTGGATGGTGAGCCAAAGCTCTTTGATCTCCCTGTCCATGGAGATACCTTCGTACCATTGACCTCAGAAACCATGGCATGCAAGAGCAAAGCATACCTATAGGAGGAACTAAGAGTGTTAGAAGGTCTCAACACTTAGCAAGCATTATGCTAAAAAGGGTTGATTTCAACTCTCAAAACCCATCCCCATGCCACACATATTGGAACTCAGTCGAATGCCCTTGAGTGAGGAAAACAAAAGGCTAAAACTAGAGCATCAAATGGAAACTCATAAGAATCTACATTAACACAAGATGAAGGTAATGAAGAAACTATAATAATTCCAGTCAACAATCTTAATCCATGGAAAAGCAAATTTGTAAAGCATTTATTGATAGGGTTATGTCATGGATGTCATCCACTATTTGAATACCATAGGGCTTGGAGGCACCATGTCTGTAAACCAGTCACCATGAGGTGTCATATGATTCAATGCCCCCGAATCAATGTACCAAATTGCATCCGCATGAGACTTTTCAGCAGCCCTGTCTTTCACATATGTCATGGCAAATAGTCTATTCCCAGAAGTATCATCTGTCTGACTAGACGATGCATAATGTCCATGCTGCTTGCTCTTTTGATTACCCTGCTTCTTCCAACAATCCTTGGCAATATGACCATACTTTCCATAGTAGTGACAATCCTTATCCTTATTAGGATTGTCAGATGGATGCTGCTGCTGCCAGGAGCCTCTGCCTCTAGGGCTAGATCTCCCCCTGTCTCTAAAATTTCCACCTCCTTGTGCATTTGAACCATGTTGGTTATTATGAACATAGGATACATTTTGTTGGCCTCCTCTGCCAGAACCATAACCTCTACCACAACTGCTACAGCCGTGTTGATTCAAATAAAATACAGCATCCTTGTTCTTGGAGCTGCTAGAACCTGTAACCAATCCAAGTTTAACCTCTTCATGAATAAGCAATGCAACCAACTCATTGAAATCTGGCATTTCAGCCCGCACAGAGATGGAAGTATCAAATGACTTATATTCAGATCCCAAACCATTTAATGTCACTGCAACTATGTCTTCATCCTCAACATGTGTGCCAATGGATACCAACTAATCTGCAATAGTCTTAATCTATGTGACATAATTCTGTATAGATTTGCCTTTTTTCTCCATGTTGTTGAATTTTCGCTTTAACAGTAACTTCCTGGCATCAATATGTTCCATGCATCTGTTGGTGACTTGCAGTTCATGATCTGCATTACCATAGCATACGAGATACACAAAGATAACCAGTGTAGCACCCTTCGAGCTCTTTCCAACCAAGCTCGGTGCGCTCGTCTTTGATCAGCTATAGAATTTCTCTCTGGAATTTCAGGTTTAGCTTCAACACATGTCACCAAGTCCCAATATCCTTTTCCTATCAGGAAATTCTCCATACGAAACTTGCGTATGGCATAATTATTGCTATCAAGCTTTTCTCCCACTATCTGGGTTATATTGTCGGTTATGTCTGCATTTGCCATGTTGCAAACAATGCCTGACTACCTGCAAGCCAACAAGTCTAACTGACTAACTGCAGTCTTTGACTGTTTATGACAGTTTTCTGCAACAAATTAACTGATGAAACCAAAGTATTTCAGTCCCTTAACATCTCAAAACATCCACAACATGTGGTATAACCCATAGGTATATCAAAAAATACATAAGCCATGTAGGTGTTTTAACTCTGTCTCATGCAACCTTACTGTCAGAGTACATAAATACAGTCTAAAATCTATAAACTGTCAGTGACCAGCAGCTGATTCACAACTAAAAATGATATGTATACATGTCATACATCTCCAAAACTTCATAGACATCTACTACTACATATAGCAGTCCAAATATGACCATACAGGCACAAATCAGTGCATAACCAGTAAGTACAAGTGTCAAAACTCCTGTTCACAGATTGCAGTCAATAAATATTCAGCAAAGCAAGGTTTATCCAGCTCCAAAATGTCTTCAAATCAGTTCATACATTTGCTTCAGTGTGTCGGGGTCAATACATGCTATACATACAACCATAGACACTCTGTCTTCAAGAAGCAATGTCTTATAAGTGCTCAATGGAGTCTTGGTGCACTCCCAAACAAGCCACAAACAATGCTTGAGCAATGGCAAACTCAATGTCCGAATGCATACCTTTCGAGAACCAATGGCAGGCTGCTTCTCTTCTCAGATACTCTAGCCTTCAAGTTCTTCGGGTTTTCTTCACCACCTCCTGCTCCAGCAAGCCCATTCAAGATGGCTTTGATACCATGTTAGAAGAGAGAGAGATAGAGAGAAGGGTTGGAGCAACTGAGAGGAGCCGTATGCTCTTACTCTCCATTTTTCTTCATATTCCATTACCCATATTACTAAAGTGATTACAACACTCTGTAAGACCATTCACACACAGCCTAAAGTCACCGACTTATTTAATGTCCCACACTTGCTAATACAACTGGACACAGCTAAGACTCTATCGGTCACATACACAAGCTTGAAGTCTCAACACTCTCAACAAGCCACGATTGTAACAAACCATCATGAGTATACAACAAGGCATCTATCACATCCCTTTTAGTGATATACATGTCTTCCACTGTCAAAGTATATGGATCTGAAGATGCAACTAGTAAATCAATATCTTTTATCTTCTTCTATCTCCTCAATAGCAACATTAGATATCACATTTTCCTTTTTTGTTTCTTCAAGGGTAGAGCTGCCATCCTTCTCATTATTTTTGTCTTTCGCATTATTCTGCTTCTTGCGTTCTTGCTTCTTTTTATAATACCTACAATCGGGCTTTTTATACCCTTTGCATCCACATTGATAGCAAGTGACATCTTGTTGTTTGTCCTTGCTTTTGTTGCAATTTTTATTCTTATTTGCAGCATTTGAGCTCTTTTCAAATCTTCCTCTTACATTGCAAGCTGATCCACTATTTTCCCCACTTGCCTTGCATCTAATCTCCTCATTGAGAATAGAACCATGCACACCATCAAATGTCAAGTTGGGGTTGTTGCTCAATGAAACAATCAATGCTTCCCATGAATCTAGCAAATTCATGACCAAGAAGATAGCCTTCAGCTTAGGATCAAAAGCCGGCAAACCTGAATCCTATAACTAACTCAAAATACCAGTGAATACATTTAAACGCTCTGAGGCGGGCTTAGACTCATCAAGCTTGAAGTTGACTAACTTTGGCATGAGATGGACCTAATTGACACGAGTTGTATTCTCATACGTAGCCTCGAGTTTCTCCCAAACTGCATAAGCAGTGGTGAGTCCCCTGATATCAACCAAGATATCATCTAACTGCCATTTTGATGTGAGTATTGGCTTTCTTATTCATTTTAGCCCAATCCTCATCTGACAAAACAATAGGCTTATGTTCTGCCAAAGCATCATCACAATCCTTCAGAAAAAGTATACCTTGCATACGACCTTTCCAAATATCAAAGCCATTGCCATCAAATTTGCAAATCTCAAAAATATTCTTTGTGTCAGATGTAGATGCACTTTCAGAAATAAAAAACTGCAATAAAATGCTGAATACTTTCAGCCAATAGCAAGGTTGCTGAATATAGCAATAGGTACGCAAACTTGAATTTCCAAAAGTGCCCAAGAAGCAAATATTTAGCTGCAATTTCAGTCCCACGAGCTGATTACAGCATGTACGTGAGCTAAATCTGATACATATGCATAAAAGATAGCTCCCACTTCAATAATACATCACCATAACGCTCAAATGCAATAACCCAAGTGCTGTATGTACCACAAATCTTCACAAATCTGAGCCTTGTGCTTATGCGCGTGAACCCCCATCAATGAGCAGCGGCCTGCTTGCAGGAAATAATAAAAACAAATTACGAAAAATGCCAGAGATGTACTATCGTGACCAACGTGATGGTCACCACCTGGTCACACTGGCTGCTGCTGGTCACCGCCTCCTGCAGTCGAACATGACACTGGTCGCCATCTAAAGTCAAACGTGACAAGCACTGTCCAAAGTGATGCTGCTGGCTGCTCATGACCTGTGCCTGCTGCTGCTGGTCAAACTGACCACCAACTGGTCTGGACAGCCTGTCGCCTGCACACAGAAGTGACGACTTGCCTGTCTCCTCACGTATGCACGTAGAGACTGACCCATGCCACAGCTCTGACACCAGTTTGAAGGGCGAGCAAAAGTACTCAAGTAGTGTGCGCGCCAAAGGAGGTGTATTCAACAGTAGAGAGTGTGCAGAGAGAGTGGAGACTCGAGATGGGTGTGTACCAATGTGGTACACACAAAGAATAAAAGAATGTATTTATACTTAGGGTACCGTACACTTACACCCCCACAAGGGTGTGTTCACATGTGCAAGTAAATATATACACGGGAGTAGCGAAAGGGCCTTTACACCCAACACAAACATGGCAAAACACCCAACACAAACACGGCAAAATGTGCATGGACATGGCACTAACATAAGAAAATGGGTGCCTCCAATATGGAGCTGGACACGTGACTCCCAACTATTCCAATGTTCAGTCCTCAGTAACCTTACTCTCTTATATATAGTACATCCAGGAGCTGCATTGTATTCAACATTCTTCATCAGTTTAACATTCAGTACATCACCTTCTTTCTCATCAACACTTTGAGCATTCAATTTGGTTCATCCTATGCTTCTATATGCATTCTAACAAAAGCCAAAGGTGGAAGATCATTAGCAAATAGAGTGCATCCAGAAGGGCAGATGAAGACGGGCAATCGAGCAGTAATAACACCCCTGCACATCCACTCTTTCAGCTCACCAGTGACAATGTAGCTGTGAGCACATGTTTCCACCCATTTTTAAGGGTCATTGTAGCCCTTTGAGCATTCATATGTCTTTTTTGAGGTTAAGGGTTAAGAAAAGTACAATACTTTGACTTCAAACCATGTCTCTTTCCAAAAAATCAGCCTAGAGAAACAACATGTGTCTTCATCAAGTGCATGAAAAGCAACCATGCTGCAAACATCTAATCCACTGCCAAACACAAAATTAGTTACTATCCTAAACGATTTATTCTTGTAACACAAGGTTGAATGGTGCAAAAACTCTTGATAGTACAAGCAGATACCTACCAGATCATCCCGAATATGCCTTTTTGCATCCTGATAGGCTCCTAACATTTTGTCATAAACTCTTAATTTACGTTCTGAGGACATAGAAGAACCAACCAGGCCTTTCTCCAACTGCTGTGCTGTTCAAACACGTGAAAGAAGAAAGATTTATCATAGAAGCAAGCATCAATTAATAGGACAAGGACTTAAAGTTACCTTTCACTATGCATGCCCGTATCTTGGCATTATGTATGGGAAACTTGCGACCGAGCCATTCTAATTCTGTCATTGTAATTGCTTGTCGAGACTTTGCTTCAGCCATTACAACCTAAATCATTGTGCTAAAAACAAGTAAGGACAAACAGAAAACTGCTATACCTCATTCTTTTATCTCACAACCCCCATTAAGTAGCTGCATCCTCACCTCCAATTTAGCTTGAAGCATGTTGAGTGCAGGATCTTCTTGTGTGCTTAAATCCAGCACTTCAGATCCAGCCATGTCAGAAAGGCCCATCTTATATAAACAATAACGAATGTTTGGCTCTAATTCATCATCCACTCTCTGCCGGCATAGCACTTGATTTTCAACACTTCCAAACTTGCCAAGCTCCTCATAGATAGCCCTTAACACCTCCCAAAGAATTAGACAGAAAATCAGTATGCAAGAAAACATGATGAATCTAATCTCCAGCAAAATTTCTGTGACTGCAAACCTTGCATTTTTGAAGTGTTTTAAAGCAATATCCCAGTTTTTTTCACGCTCCACCAAATAGCATGCTTTCATATTCAATGCATAGGCCTGTTTACCAACCAAGAAATGTCAATTTCTATCCTCCACCAAAATTTGGATGAGGCCTCATCTTTTCAAGAGGTTTACCATGAACAGGCATGCAGGAAAACAGTATGTCATGCAAAGTATTGGTCAACAGACAAACAGCATGCTTTTCAGGGACAAAAAGACCTGAAATAGCCAATTGAGTAGAATTTTTATGAGAAAGACCTTCAGGCACACATGGAGTTTCAAGTTCGAGTTGGGTCCCAATCCAGAACTGAGTGTCAATTGTAGGCTTTAGAGTTATAGCTTGTTTGCATATCAACAGCATCAAAATCTAATCTAATTGCAAACTCGCCACTAAAAAGACAACTAAAAGGTGCTGGTGCTCATCCATACAAAGGACTAAGCAGTTATTTTCAACTCTTTAAATTCCAGATCACTTCATGACAATAATAAGATGACCCTCTTTTTCCCAACATACAAAAACTATCCAAGTATTTTCTTCACATGCATTGCCATACCGTTGCCTCCAAAGAGGTTCTTGGATCTGCTTTCTCAGCACAGGCATGAGAAAATAACTCTGCCCATTTCACTGCTTTTGACAGTCTTCCCACTAAATGATAGCGCTCACATGCATTAATTCCATCACCTTTCTGCTTGATAGCCATGGCATAAGCCCAAGCTCTCTCTGCTAGGTACAGAATAATGTGTAGAAACCTGGAACAACAATAACAAATCAGATGTGGAAAAGATTTGAAGTTGGAATATCAAAGTCAGCATGTCTAAGAACTGTGATAAAAACTATCCCCACCACTATAATTATTAAATCACAAGAAGCAGTGATAACTGTGACTCATTTCATTAGCAAAGAAATGAATGCCAAAAATTCTTAGCCTCATTGTAGAAAACTGGGATTATTTATTCAAAAATCAGCTAATCAAAATGATTCCTGGCTAACCGAACAGAGAATATCCTAAGCTTCTTTCGTACTGATTAGTTCACACACAGATTGGCACACCCTAAGCCCAGCAGCATATACTAGGTTGACTCACAACAGGATTAGAATGCATATAAGCTGAAGGGCCTCTGTGGTGCCTAGATGATCCTGGAAAATGTACAATATGCCTGACATCTACAAATCCTTGGTTCCCCCACCTGTTCTGGGTAAGACATTTGATCTATTTCAAAGACAAATGTTGTAGCAATTTCAGTATAATCTTGTTTCGTTCACAGGATTGACATAGTAATGCCAAGACATAAGAATAAAAGAACTTTCAAATGCAGGTTAATTCTGTCTCCTCTCCTTTCTTCCACTTCAACTTCTCACAACCTCTTACAAAGCTTCTCATCCTACATACGATATTAAAAACAACATTCACATTATACTACTGCCATCAATGCAATCACTATCCACTTTACAGTAAACAATGGCATAGCAATCATGCATTTAACATTAAAGATCAGTACCTAACAATGGTTACAGTTTCCACCATAACTTGTATAATGCAGGATTCACATTATACTACTGGCATAAATGCAATTACTATCCACTCTGCGATATATAATAGCATAGCAGTCATGCATTTAACATTAAAGATCAGTACCTGACATTGGTTACAGTTTCCACCATAATTTGTCTTTTGTTGTACTTCATTCGACCGTGTGTAAACTTTAAAGACTTGTATAGCCTTCGCAATCGAGCAGTGCAATACCGCCTAACACATGCACCAAAAGATAAGGTGATTATGATGACAGAAATCTCAGAGACTGTATTTCTCTCTGTCGTAAATGTTAAAAACCTTACCGATATCGTGTGTAATCATGGTGTCTCACTCCATGCTCACCTTGTGCAGTTTTGATAAGCTGCAGCACTGTTTAGAAAGCAAGATCAGGAAGAATGAGTAGAATACTATTATTTGCACCACTCTTGATACTATATAAGTAATGGCAAAACACCCTCAACTTTGCATTTGAAGAAGAGTACAAAGGATGCTATTAGATTGAAGTTTAGAGCAACTAACAGCACACTTCAACATTCATGGTAAGTTTCATAAATTCTTGGTGGTAGATAAACTTGGAGATGGAGTCCGTAAACTAACTAGAGGCTAAGCTGGCCTATGAGACAAACCACTACAAAGAGTCCATGTCTCAAGTACCATGTAAAAACAAAAAGAAACTAAATCCAGTTGAATCCATCCCATGTCTAGTCCCTATCTAGCATGCTATAAGAGTACAATCATGATAAGTGAGTGATCAATCTCTAACTCCATTCAATGGGTGTATAGAATCTAATATAT
This sequence comes from Lygodium microphyllum, assembly GCF_053477565.2. Lineage (NCBI taxonomy): Eukaryota > Viridiplantae > Streptophyta > Polypodiopsida > Schizaeales > Lygodiaceae > Lygodium > Lygodium microphyllum. The sequence goes on along the minus strand of NC_141161.1, from coordinate 10,150,694 downwards.
CTACTCTGCCCTATCATAGGCTCTTTGATCTCTCCTCCAAAGTTATATCATGTCATGCCTGACTCTTAAGTAATCTATGTTTGGTGTGGTGGCATCTATCCGGTGTTGATGGCAAGGTCAACGCGTATAGATATTGATGTGACAAACCGCCTAGTTAGATGGGTCCACACCTCTACACTTAGCATGTATGTGATCATTATGACCCTAACATGGCCACTGACTCATCACTTATTGTATTGGTTACTTGCATCCACCTACAACTAAAATAGTTATAGCACCTCGAGTACAAAGGTGCTACTATGGCAGCATGTGTGGTGGTATGGTTGCAACAGTTATTGGGTGATTTGGATCATTCATTGTGATAGCATAAGCAGCATATAGTTGGCTAGGAACCCTATGTTCCATGCCAAGACAAAACACATTGAGATGCATTATCATTTTGTAAGAGAGAATATATTTGTAAGCGAGATCAACTTGGTGTATGTCGGCAAGCGAGATCAAGTAGCTAGCATTTTCACAAAGCATTGGGTATAAAGAACTTTCGACGTTTTGAAGCTTACTTGGAGTTGCAAAGATGTAGTTGAGCTTGAGAAGGAGTGTTGAGATGGCAAGCTCAACACATGCAAACATTGATGATGGACTACCTAGTTAGATGGGTTCACACATCTACACTTAGCACATTGATGGTCATTATGACCCTCATATGGCCATTGACTCATCACTTACTATATTTGTTTGGTTATATCTACCTATATTGGCATAGTTATAACATCAATTGATAGTCAGATATGCGCTTTTTGACTTAGTAGGCTACTTTCCTTTACGTTGCATAAACATTGTATTATGAGAGGAAGAAGAAAGACAAACCAACAAGAAAATGTTTTAGCCTCCATCTCTCTTCTTGTGTTCTTGTGACTGAGCTTCTCCCCGCATGTATTATGTGTGTTTAGCAAAACAATTCAAGTCCCCCCACCACGCAATGACACTCGGGTCATCTAGGTCTCTTGGCTTTGATATCCAAGCTTTCTATACAACGGGCTTTCACTATGAAGTGCATGAAATGCAAGGAGGAGGGGGAATCACGTGCGCTAGTAAGCCTTAAGAAGTTGGTCATCTATGGCCAAGATATCGAGCTCTGCATCTGTAAAAGCCCCTCTAAATGCCTTCGAAGCTCTAAGGAAAAGACAAACATCTCTAATTAGAGTAATCAAACACTCCACTAAGCAAGCTGAAATCCTCTCTGAATAAGCACTTATATCTCCACTCATTCTCGTAACATACACATTGACACATCACATCCTCTCCTCCTGTCTTCAGACGCACCTACCTCCAACCTCATCCCCCACTCACCTCAGATCCAAAATTCAACCTATGAGCACAAGGAGATGTGTAGCAAATAAGGCAGCTCAAGGTAAAGACTCAATGTAATATTGAGGGATTGCAGACGAGGTGGCACAATCCCTAGGAGAGTTGAATAGGATTTTGTTGAGAGAAGGTGCTTCAAGGGAGGCAACAATGTTAGGAGGAGACAGCTTTGCGCCTTGACCATCCAACTATTACTAAAAGACTCTCCAAAAGATCATATCCTTCAAACCCAAAAGCTACATTTGTGGGCAGCCTTAGCAAAAATAGAGGACAGGAGGACAAAACTCTCTTTCCAAAGCTCAATTGCCTTCTAGGTGCAGAAATGGGAAACAACAATTGGAGCTTACACAATAGCATCCAATCACCCTATAGTCAATGGCCTAGAAGGCACTAGCAAAGATGATCAGCAAAAGACTTTGTCCCCTCCTTCTAGACATCATTCACAAGACTCTCATAGGTTTTGTCTATGATAGTGTGCAACAAAAGAGGAACACAAACACGGAGAGAAAAGAAGAAGAGAGAAGACAGCAGGAATGAAAGAGAAATTTACATTGAACTCGGAAAGAATGATGAATACAATGATAGACTGATTAGTCCCTACACACAACCCAAAGCATCAATGAGGGCACCCGATCAGGCTGAAAGATCATGACAGCACCGGAGACAGAGACAGAGATGGTGACAATAATGGGGACAGTATGCAGCCAGCAGCCCCTGCAAGAGACAGAGGAGAATGCCAAAGTTGGAGTGTGCACAAGCAGAAGAGAAAGAAAAATAATCTGGCCAAAGTGGAGAATGGCAATATATACCAAAATGCCCCTAAATTGGCTGACCAGCCAGCAATGCCACTTAATTTGGCAGTCTGCCAGCCAAATTTGGCTGGCCAGCACCAATACAGGCCGAAAATGCTGGCATGGCCAGCAATACATGCCGACAGGAACACGTGGGGTAGATTGCAGCCAAGTGAGGCAGCACAAGCTGACAGGTGCCTGGCAAAACCAAGAAATGCACGCTGACAAAGGAAATGCACACTAATCTAAGTGGAAGTGACAGTCAGATCTCCAATGTCTCCGTCAAAGTCTGACAAAGATCACAACTAGGAGATGACAAACTGACTAAAATGGTAGGCTAACACCCCTCTCAGATACTTGGAGTGTTTCAAGACCCAACAATCTCATATGATGAAGTATAGAAGCCTGTGGAAGACGCTTCATGAAGAGATCGGCTACATAGGACAAGAGATGGTTTTGCAATTGCCAATCAGTCAAGTAAAAAGAAAATTAGCACCAATAATTGGTCCCAAAAGGTGCACACATTGCCAAAATGGCCAAGCCTACAAAATAGTGGGTCACTCAATGAAAAGAACGGCAAAAGATCCCTTGAGAGCTGATGTGATGAGATCAGAGCCTCATCAAGTGAAAAGAATGTTCAAAAACGCCTCCCTTGCTGAGAATGTGGCAGTCATGAACAGTTTGGCACCTCGCTTTTTGGCCAGGGATGAATCTAGCAGCCTCTTGATCATTTTCAGCTTTTGCATAAATGCTTCCCAGCTTTGTTTAGTTTCAACTTTATCCACTGAGTTTTGAGGCTTTAATGTGCCATTTTAGATTTAATTCTGCAAACAACTGCAGACCCAATGAGATTAGATATATAAAGTAGCTGACCTCTGCAAACTTGAGACCCAAAGCACTTGTGTCCAGCCCATAATATCAAACTCCGAGAATGTAGGACAAAATACTTTTTAAACTTAAGCTACATATTTCACCTTCATCATCTTGAATAGTCCAATCATTTAATTCATTAATCTGATCCATGATCCGCATCCAACTGCTGACTCCATTCCTAGTATTCGGAATATCATGTACTCTCGTTCATCCAATAGTATCAAATGCTAATGTCCAATTACTCAGAATCTAGGCCCTTCAAAATCAATCTGTACCCTTTCTAGGAATGGAATTCTTGAGTCTCTGTTTCAGAAGTATGCTCTGTCTCATATTCCATCATACACAGATGTGGTCTATTTCATTCCCTCATTTAAGAAAAAGGTCTGCGCACAAGGATGTGTCCATCATGTCCCACATATAAAATGTGTCCCTCACCTCCAGGCTCCAACAAAAGAATTTGAACATTATAACCCATCCAAAGACCAGCATCCAAAGTAGTAAATCCATATTATCACAACTAGTAATCAATTGTCCATATTGCAACACCAACTACCTAATATGTGGATTTATACTTCTTCCTTGAATTAATGGGTCATGACAAATTGTACACAATCACAGATTCACAATCTAGAAAAGCAAGCAATAGGATGAGACCCAAAAAGAAAAACTTCAGTAGTACTACAAAGCATATGCTATAACTGGCAAAGTCCTCAGCATGCATGTGCATGTTCAAGGAAGAACCAGCTCTCAAAATCTTAAACATCTCTTGAAAACCCACAGTAAATCTATGGAAAGTTAGGGGTAGCTGTAGCAAAAAGGCCTAATTCGATGGCAGGAATGAACAAAAGCCATTCAGAAATTATCAAAAGTGAAGTTGTGTGTGTAAGATTGAGGGGCTGAGAAAGGCAGACTGAGCTCACGAAAGAAATATAGAGAAAAACACAATTTGCATGTTGCATTTAAGGCAAGTTTACCCAGATAAAAGTAGAATCAAATCTGAAATGAAATTGCCACCTTGCACCTTCTAGAGGACAAAATTCTCAAACAGTCTGAAAGGACAAAAAAATGAATATCTCAAAAGAACCAAGTCTTCTGCACAGCTTGCTATGCATAAACCCTTCTCTAGAAATAACTATCCTCTTTCATAGACTGGTCATTGTTTGTTCACGAAACCTCGCAACTATAAAGAATACTCCGAATTAACAAATTCTCATAACTCCAAATTAACAAACAGACACAAGGCCTTTAGCAGTGTGAGAGGCAACAGGATGCAAGCACCATACCACAAAAATATCCATGCAGAATGTGCACTTCTACACCTGTTTCTCAGTCAGAATAGCAGATATGGAGTACTCTAGGCCCTAAGGAAGTTCTTCAAGTCAATTTTGGTCCTCTCTTTTGAACAAAATTGATAGTTCAGAAAATGCAATCAATCATCGGCATAAGTACTTTTGAACAAGATTGATCATTCTTCAAGTCACTCAGTCCTCTCTTTTGAACAAAGCTGATTGTTCAGAAAACATAATCAATCATCAGCAAATCATCCACAGAAAAACTCTGTCATGCGTGATGATATCATCTTACCATTGAAAGCAAACTTTGTAGACTTCGCAGATGCATCATCAACCTCCATATCAGTTGGATTGCCAAGTCTGTTTCTGTTGGCTCCCCCAGCTCCAACCTCCCCCATATCACCTAGACAAGTAAATTGAAAAAAGAAACAAAAAGATCAGCAAGACATGAAGCAGGAATTCATGCAAGGCTAAGAGCAACATTCCTTAAATCAGGATTTAATTAGCAATAATCACTGTTTCCCAATCTTTGCCAGACTCAGAAATATTCCAACTCAACCTGCAATCTGTGCAGCACAAAATGAATTTGCTCCTTCTACTACAACACTTGCTTAGCTCAGACATAGGTCGTTTTTATCCACTTACTTGCATAAATAGTTGCTTTAGAGATTTTATGTGTGTACTTTAGATCTTGTCACCCCTGTATAGCTTATTGCTTTGCTTGGCACACTGGTTAGAAGAAAGGAAGCTAATAAGTCTTACAAATGAAATATACTACATCCAACTGAGTACCATGCATGATGTGGTGGCACAATTTCCCCACAACTTTACAAACACAAGGGACGTTCCTTAATTGATGAGGTGCATGATTGTCCTATAAGTTTAAAGCCTAGTGTACAAACATAACGCCTTTTTAACCAATTGTTGAATTTGCTCAAACAACATAGGTTGCAACACCACATCATCTTATATTATTTTAATTGAGGGAGATGCATTATCTAGTTTGACACACCTTTAAGACAAGGCCACTCCTGATTTCCTTGACCTTCAAAGGATCCATATAAATCATCCCCTTACTAACCAATCCCATATAGAACTAGTACTTCTTTCAGTTCAAGAAAAGCCAAGTCTCCCACAACAATACCAAGACCTCCTACAACTAAACATGGTTCTCCTCTTGAAACTGGAATCTGTGAGAGTCCGCAACAGAAGAGGAACCTAGACAGAGGAAAATGAACAAAGATGTATGCAAAAGAACAGAAGGAACATTAATCTGAAAGTACTGATACAAGATTGCATGCAATCGGACCTTGCATGCTGTCAAGGTGCATCACTGAGGCACCAGATTGTTGGCAAAAGATCTGACTAAGGAAGATATGGGAGAATGATGATGGCTGGAATGTTGAGCTGATCTAAAAATGAACTGGGCACCTAGAAATAGAGAATGACCATCAAACAGGCTGACCTGCCCAGAAGGATTCGAAACAGTAATATGGCCAGCAATATGGCCGACTAGTGGCTGCAAATAGGGCGCCCCTACTGCCATGTGGCATGAGTGCAAAATGCACCCACAGATCATAAGTGTGCAATGTGAACAAACTGGAGTGGAGTAGTGCAAATGCACTCTAAGCTCTACCTTATGCATGTAAAATGAAGAAGACTTAACACAAAAATGAAAGCTGACACAATGATAGAGCTCCCAAAGTCCTCATTTGACTCAACCATGTATCAAGCCCAACAACAATTGGAAATTGTTTATTCAACGTTAGATTATGCACATACTTTCCTATGGGTCTGGCCATCCTATTGAAGAAGTGGGCATGGAGTACAAACCTTCATATTCTTCCCCTCCTTCCACTCCGGTGTTAGGTACACAAGTGTCTACTTCTGTTTCCGCTTTTAGTGTTTCTACCTCCATACAAGATGTTGGTAATATTCAAGAAGAAGATACTCTTCATTTGATTCATAACATTCTCGGTCCTAAAGAGGACAGATTTCATTCAGCACATTATCTCATTGCCCGGATTGCCAACCTTCTATGAATTTGATTGTTAGTTCTTGCATTATGCAGGGCTGCACAATCAAGTCCACAAGAAGTCCTCCACATACTCTTATTCATAGAGGGGTCTAGTTACCTCTTCTTCACAAAGGAAAACCAATAGTAGAAAGAATTCACAAGATGCAAAGCCAAGCTAAAACAAGGGTGACAACCCTTCCTCTGACGGAACCAAATAAATAGTACCTATCTGGCAACAACTCCCTAAGAAAAATAGGTTTTGCACACAGTGCTAGAGATCAAGCCATGTGGACAATCGTAACGAGGCCCACGGTCTTCCTCCTAAGAAACCCAACAATCCACTGTGACTACCTCCACTCCTATTGGACAATCTAGTGGGACTATGCTCTTGCTACTACCCCATCTGCTCCATCTGCCCCAACGGCTTCTGGACATGAAGCATGCGCTTGAAGAATTAGCTAATTGGTCTACTAGCTCCCCACCCATCGCACTCTTTGCATCCATTCCTAGGTCATCCTCTGCACCTTCATCTAGGATTACTTCTCCACCTCGTCAAACATTTCATTGGCAGCTACCTGCTGATGGATGTACATGATGGTGGCCACATCTTTAGTTTCTTCTTTTTTTTTAGTCTTCCATTGCATTCACTCATCCATACACACACACTCATTGCACATTCTTCCATTTAGCTTTATTTTATGTTTTGTTTTACTTTAAAGCATCTCACTACCGACCTTTGTTTAGCAAATTATATTTGTATTTCAATGTAGGGCTAACATGTATGTTTGCACCACTCCTTCCTAGGCTAGAGACATGGAATGCACACCGTTCCTTTCATGGTTTCATCTTCCTAGGAGATTTGCTCTTCTACTAGCATGAAGGCTTCCAAGTTCCCCTACCAAGGTGGATCATGCAACATCTCTCTTGATGCTATCATGGAGATGACTTCTACCTTGCTCTTCCAGTCGAGATATCTCATCATCATCTTCATGGCTCTTTGTAAAAGGCATTTGGACAAATGAACAATTTTCCCACAAGGGACACTAACGAAGTGGCACCCGCCACATACACATTCTCATCATGTAGCACACTACTCTATGCATCTCATTGTGTAGAGCACACCTAGGTGAATCCTAAGCTGTCTTCATCAACAATTCCCATCACCATCCTTTCTCACCCTTTTCCTTATCATCAACACCGAGTTGTTGGATTACCTTGTTTGTTTTGTGATGTGCTAGATCTAACCATCCCTTTTCATTCTCCCCACGACGCACAATCTTAACATGTTGCAAACCATATCTATTCTCCAAACCCAAAACCACCCAAAAAAAAAATATTCGCTATGGTTCCATCCGCCTTTGCAAGACTTGATAGGCCATCAAGCAACTGACAAGCATCCTTTTTGATGCCCTATCCTCTCTGGATTGACTACTTCAATTCCTTAGTAAGTTAACCATCACCTTTGTAGTCTTGGTAGGCCATGGGGCAGCCAATGTGCACCCTTTGTTCGATGCCTTAGCTACGTTGGGGTGGGACACCTTGGGGTAAAAATGGACTTGAGCTTTTCTTCTAGTCCCTTCTCAGTTCCAATTTTGGACTTGAGAGGGGGTGTTAGCCAAAAAGTCATTACATCTTGATTAGCTCTTTAAAATTGCCCCAAAACACCAAATTACTAAAAGTTTCATTAAATAAACTAGAGAGTTTTTGTGTCGCACACGCAAAACCCTAATTTAGTAGGATCACTCCATGTCTATAAATAGAAAGGTTACCCACCATTCAGTCCCATCCTTGTCTTGCAAGTTTTAGCCATCAGCTCTCTACAACTAGCTATCCAGTCCCCCAGCAATTGTTGCTACGTAGTCTATAACTATCGCTCACTCTCCCACTGCTGCCAATGATCACGTTCCATCATCTACATCATGTTGTTTTTATGTTTTCAACACTTTTTTCATCAGTCTCTACTGCCACTCGTAGTTGCCATACTCAAGATCCATCTCCAGTGGACAATACACATCAACACCTCCCTCATCATGCTCCCACAAGAGCCCCGGCTATTGGACAACTTTGCCCTTGAGCATCTTGTACATTCTTTCCTTCATTTACAACATTGATTCATTTACTTTAGAGTTCTCTTTCTTCTCTGTTTGTGTTTGTGTTTTTATGCTTGGAGTTTTTTATTTTTGTGTTTTGCATTTAGGATTTGAGTTTTGCATATCATTGTCTAAGTCTTTGTGTTTGTGTCGTGGTCATACATTTTGTGTTCTCTCAGTGCAAACCCTAGCATATCTTCACAACAAACACTTTTCATTGAAGATGAAATATGCATGTTTTATGGTCTGATGTGGTATTTTTGCTCCTAACTTGTCTTTTGCACGTTGGCACTAACCCTCAAAAGACTTACTAGTTGATCGGAGCAAAGACTTAGATTATTAGGTACTCCTTACCTTGGTTACCCTTCCTTCATGGGATTTTACAATCTCGACCAGCAAGGAACCTTTTCCTCCCGAGATGAAGTTCTTGCCTTTCTTGAGGCAACCTTGGAGGCCATTGATTTCAAAGGTTTTCAACTAGACATGTGGTTCACTCTTCTCCTTTGGGTGCTTCTCCTTTCCCCCACCGACATCGACATCTTGGGGTGAGAGGGGACACTTACTTGTCCTTCCACCATTCAACGGTGAGAGGGGATGGTCTTCTACTCTTAGTATGTACAAGATTTTGATTATTTCAAAGACATTATTTTTGGACTTCATATCATTATCCATATCATCAGGATGTTTATGATTATAACAAGGTGCTTGTGATAAGTGAATAATTCCCCTACAAGGGCACTATCCAAGTAACACCATTACATAGCATTTTACACAAGCATGACACTTTGCATTACCACATACATTGGCATTCTATTCTTGCAGACATGCATCTATGCACATTTATTCCTTTTCAATCATCACAAAGTGGTTAGCTCTGGATCCATCATATCTATAACAACTTCCATGGTAGTCTCCTAGGAAAGTCCTCTTGCTTTCTTTTTTCTTTACCATATACTCCCCATAGCTTCCTTCTTCATCGACACCCACAGATGGTCAGGATAGCTTGTCCTTTTAATGATGTATTGGATCTAACCATCCCTTTTATTCTCCCCTCCGGCCACAAATTGCTCAATAGGACAAAAACTATTATTTAAAAATACCAACCAAATAAATCAATCAATCAAGAAATCCCAAAAAAAAAAAAGTTCAATATGTTTCCATCAACCTTTACACGTCCTAATAGGCCACTAAGCAGGTAACAAACACCCTTTGTCCAATGCCTTGGCCTCTCTAGGGTGATCACTTGGGCTCCCTTGGTAAGATAACCATCACATCTATAGTCTTGATAGGTCACTCGGCAACCAACAAGCACCCTCCGTCCAATGCCTTGGCTACTATGGGTGGAATGCCTTGGGGTACAAGAAAATTGGGCTTGAGCTATCTTGACTATCTCTTTCTAGCTCCAGTTTTGGGCCTGAGATGGGTATTCAACTAAACTTAATTAGCTCTCAATAGCAACCCAATGCCCTCGCTACTATGGATGGAATGCCCAAGGATAAAAGAAAAATGGGTGGAATGCCTTGGGGTAAAAGAAAATTGGGCTTTAGATATCTTGACTATCTCTTTCTAGCTCCAATTTTGGGCATGGGAGGGATATTCAACTATAATTAATTAGCTCTCAATAACTCAAAATTACTAAACTTTTATTAAAAAGAAACACGATTCTAAAGTGTCCCATAAGCCAAACTCTAATTTCTCAAACAGCAAAAATCGACAACAGCTTCAGCAAACTTGCTCCTTTCTCGCACGCCTACACTCACCTCAATCTTATTCTAATGCGAAGCCCTCCTACTCACCCTTGAACGCTGAAAACGCAGCCTTATGTCGCACTGAAATCTCCTCTTCAGGTAGATCCCACCCTTGTTCAGTCCTTCAATGCTTTGATACCATGTCAGAGTGAAACAAGGATGCAAATATATACATGAGAGCAAAGTGTATGTCTGCGTATGTCTCCACCTCGAATATCTCACACTCTATGAACCCCAAGGGTAGTCTCCATGATCAGCAGCCTGAAAACCTAAGATCTGATCTAACCAAGTGTGTGGAAGTTGAGCCAAATAAATAGCCAACAAGAAATGCAATAAATAATGCACGTCAGCTGCATTAAATGCAGCCAACTATCACTGTGACTGCACCTCACCGACTGCAGAAAACTATCCAACCTATCATATTGTGCCATGTGGCACCTATGTCACCTGCTGCCTGGTGACGTCACCTATATGGACTGTCTACCACATGTCCTGCCTCTTGTGACTGCAGAATGCTGCTCAACCAGAATTGCCTGTCCAAGGAATGCCAATCTCTAACACATCCTTCTCTAAAACTTATGCACCTCTATACCTATATAGATTAGGCTCAACTGCCCCATCTCACCACCCTCTCACACTCCTCTCACACTAGAGGGTCATAAGGAATGTCTGCATCACTTGCACTAGGAAGCAACAAAGGAAGGAGCTACCAAGCCCTTCCCTCGATTTGAAGAAGCAGATCCCTTCCACACCTTGGACTTCTCGGACTTCTCCTTGGCCAAAGGATCGGAGTTGAAGTCTAAGGAAGAGGATAGCATGTCGCAAGAGTCTACATCCTGCTTCTTCTTCTTCTCATTCTTCTTCCGTGAGGTCGCTAACTCCTTGCACTCCTTCCGCAAGTGTCCCTTCTTACCACAGTGATAACACTAGGTCTTCAACTTCTTCCTATCACCCCTCTTTGAAGATATAAGGGCCTCACCAAAACCTCCATAATGAGACAAAAGCCTCCCTTGTTGTTGCAAAGATGCCTCGTGCTCGAGCAACATCGAGGACATGTGTGAAGCTCACAGGGGTGGATGATGTATATGCCCTCAAAGTATTCGCCACTCCATCAAACTCCAAGGGGAGCTTGTAGAGTACCATTCCCATGAGATGTGCCTTTGGAAGGGCAGACTACATGTGTTGAAGCTGATCCTATACGTGTGTAACACGGAGCAAAAATGACTGAATAGTGTCATTAGACTCAAACTTCATCTGCTAAATCTGTCTATAAAGGATCACTGCACACATGGTGAAAGGTGCCTTGTATAACATTTGAAACTTCGACCATACTTCTCGAGATGTCTTGCAAGAGGTGATTGCTGATAGAACTTCCTTAGAAATACATCAAGGAAGAGTGGAATAAGCACGTGCATCATCCGTATCCCATGTAAGTACAGCTTCCTCATGGTTATTCTCATCAAAATCTTCAAGAACTGGAAAGGGACATTGAGGATGTGGAATAGCTCCACAAACAATATACCGTAATTGCTTCTACACAAACCAGGCTTTCATGATAGCACTCCAAGTTAAATAGTCAAGTCCATGTAACTTATTACCTGTAGAAGTGCACAAAAGAGCCATCTAGAGAGGATAGGAAGAGAAGATAGAGGATAGAAGGTGGCAAAAGAGAAAACATAGACAAACCAACAGCAAGGATTGCACAAAAAGAGAGTTAACACGCAGTATTCACAAGCTGACCACACAAAATTGACTGCAGAAAGTGGAAAACAGCCAATAAACACTGTCAGAATGCAGTAGATGTTGCCTAGCCTCCAGGAGCAGTAGATGCAGAAAACGTGCAGCTGCAAGTAAAAAATGCAGGTTAGACAGCATTAAATGCAGGTGACCTGTTGGCAACCTGCATTCAACACAACAGTGAAACACAAACAGCTGGATCAAAAGCACAGCCTCCAAAGGGTGACAAACAGGGCAATAACAACAGGCATCAGTCACCAAATCAGTAGGAGATAGGGGAAGTCCTGAAATTAGCAGAAGCAACCAGCAGAAACACAGATCTTGAAATCTGATACCATGTTAGAAGTGATGCAGCAATGGAAGCATAAACAAGTGCTGAAATAAACTGTTGAATACAACACAGAAGAGAAAGAAAGAGAGAACACTGCAAAGAAGAGACCTCAGAAGAATGCTTAGGAAATGGAATCCATATAATAAACATGAGACAGTCGCATACAACAGTGAGTCGCTAGCTGCATGGCCACTCGCACCAGCTCCTCTCTCCACCAAGGTATGCATTGGATTCGCAAGTGGTGAAAAAGAGATTGTGGAGGAGGGGGACAAATAAATAGGCCAAAAGAATGCCATAAATGACAAAATAAAGACATATAAAATGCCAGATAAAATCATGAATAATCTGGGATGTGGCCAACCCACTCTAGCATGCATAAACTCACGCAAGCTAACAATACTGCTAACAACTACCGCCCGAAAGGCCAGAAGATCATAGCATAGTGTTGAGAAACCACTTCTTCAATTCACACACTTCATTTAGGGTTTCACATTGACAGCCCCAAAAAGGGCTAGTATCCACATTCTGGCCACTTTTTTAGTGGCCGCTCACATAGTGGTGCGCCACCCTAGACAGCTTTTGCCTATAATAGGCAATCACTTTATTCATTATTTACACTACTATGACCACTCTTCAATCATTCTTCACCCCTCTTCCTCCAGCATCAGACACCCTTCCCTTCTCTTAGTAACCCCTTACACTACCCTCACACCCCTTTAGGAGAACATTGCAGTTTGTGGCTCATAGCTTTCTTCACCCTTCCTCTTCTGCTTCAAGCACCGTATTCCAACATCATGCCTTGCATTTGGAGCATCTTTCACTTGGCTTCACCATCATTTGCTTAGCGTCAGCACCCTTCTCCTTCAGGCTCCCAAGTCACTCCTTGGCATCAAAGGACTGCAATTTGCTCCCTCAATAGTAGCTAGTGATCATCTTCCACATCTCCAATGGCATTAGAGGACTCTAGTTCGCTCCCTTAACCACTGTCATTCACCTTCAAGTGATTACTTCAATAGCCCACTACCTGAAGGACTACATTTCGCTCCCTTCACTGTGCACATTCCCACAGGGGCTATCGCTTAATTCAAATAGGACAGTGTAATTATCTTCTGAGCTTCGGCTCCGCTGTATTAGCTTATCTTCTCATAGCATGATTCAATGCATCATCACCGTGTTCTTGTGTTTCTGAGTTTCTCTTCTCTCTCAATGTTTGCCATATAAACTTTATGTTACTCTCCGCAAACCCTACTGTCTCTCTACATTATCACTTATTTTGACATGGTATCAGAGCATACCTATTATTTTTAGACACATAGATCTTATCCTTGGAAATAGCCCACCTAATAAGCCATCCTATAGAGTTGGTGCAGCCCAGCAGGAAATTATGAGTCGGGTGAATGAGCTGATAGAAAAAGGGTTGATTCAACCCAACTCATCTCCTTTTTGTTCTCCGATGCTTTTGGTGTACAAAAAGGATGGTCCGTGGCATATGTGCATTAACTATTGTGCTTTGAACAAGATCACAATAAAGAATAAATTTTCGATCCCTCGGATCGATGATGTTATGAATAGATTGCAAGGGACAACCATATTCAACCGTACAGATTTGAAAAGTGGATATCATTAGATATACATTAGACTGAAGGATGTGCCTAAGACAGCTTTTAAAGATGTCTTTTGTGTTATATGAGTTTCTTGTGATGCCTTTTGGACTTACAAATGGTCCTATTACTTTCAATCAGATGATGGATTGCAACTTTAGGCCACATAGAGCATTATGATTGTCTGTTCAAAGAATGAGGCAAAGCATAGAAAGCATTTGGACATTGTGTTCAATGAGATACATAACCATGGACTAGTTATTAATGACAAGAAAAGCGAATTCTTTTTGCATGAGATCCACTTTTTGGGGCACATTGTATCAGCTGATGGTATTTGTATGGACCTTGCAATGAGGCAATACGCTCATAGCCACCTTTGAAGAATGTTCATGAGACTCGCAGCTTCTTGGGCTTGTGTTCTTAGTACATAAAGTATGTACACATATTTGTTGAAATTACATCTCTATTGCATGCTTTGCAAAAGAAAAATGTGCCATTTAGATGGATAACCATGGAAATATCAGCATTTGAAAAGTTAAAGAAAAAGATGACTTCAAACCCTATGCTTGTATTGCCCGATCTAAGGAGGTCATTTGCGGTTCAATGTAATGCATGTGTTAATAGCATTGGAATTGTTCTTATGCAAGATGGCCGAGTTGTGGCTTATAAGAGCCAAATTCTCTACGGTGCAAAGAAGAATTTGCAGGTCTATGAGAAAGAGCTCTTGGCTATAAATCATGCACTATCCACATGGAAACATTACTATTAGGGGCTAATTTTATAGTGCAGACAGACCATCAGACTTCGAGGTATCTTCTAACACAAACAAAGTTGTCAGATAAGCATATGAGATGGGCAAATTTTCTCTCTATAATTCATTTTCAGATTATATATATTGATGGTAAAAAGAATATTATGACTGATACACTATCACATAATCCACAAATTTCGGCCATCAACATGCTTTCACACTAAGGTGGATACCATGAAAGAGCAGTATGCTACTGATTCAAATTTTACTAATGTTTATGATCATCTTTGCAATAACCAAAGTCATGAGCACTTTGCACTTAGAGATGGATTTCTGATGATGCATGGATCGTATACAGGACACAAAGGTATTAATGCCACGGTCAAGGCAATAGAGCATTTCTTTTATTAGCTTACTTTTGTGAGAGTGTACAACAAAAAGAGGAAAGTGAACACTAAGAGAAGAAGGAGACAAAGAGAACGCAGGAGAGAGAAGGACCAATGTGACTACAATGGCTGAAGGTACAAGGCTACAACAATTAGCCCCAACACACAACTCTATGCATCAATGTGGGCACTAAACGATAGCAAGGGGATGAGAGAATGAGGAGGATTGGCTGACCACGAAGAATCAATGATGGATAATGAAAGTGGGAGGGCATGCCATCTATATATAGGCAAAAAAGAGAGAAAACCCTAAACGTGGTCAAACCCCTAAAAAATAGCCAAAAGTACATAAAAAGAAATGTAATACTATGCCCTCCATCTAAAGTATCTAAAACACATAAAGTGTCAAACAAATACAATGTCAGAGCTCCTAATGTCCTCATCTTACTCAAACTGAGGTTCACAGGCAAGAGAGGACAACAAAAGGCACACATGACTACTAACATAGCTTTAAGGCATGAAATCAAGCAATTTGTCAAGACATGTATCGATTGTCAAAAGGTAAAGCATGATACGCAAAAAAGACGGCATGGCTTGTTACAACCCTTGCTTGTTCCAAATAGGCCTTGGCAAAACATTGCAATAGATTTTATTGTTGAGCTTCCTAGGACACCTACACAGAATGATGGGATATGGAATATCATTTATACATTTAACAAATGAACTCATTTCATTCTGGTAAGGAAGAAAATAAAGCCTAATCATATGGCATGATTATTCTTACAACACATCTTTAAGTGTCATTGTATGCCAAAGTTGATCATCAGCAATCAAGTCCCTTGAATAACCAATTTATTTTGGAAGGGATTGATTGAGAATATGGATACAACACTGACATTCTCATCATCCTGTTAGCCTGCTCTTATTCAGTCTCAGTCTGTCATCTCCTGGTTGTGAGCTCCTGTCAGAGTCTGACAGGAGACAGAGGAGCTCTGTCAGTGTGTTTTTAGGCTGCTTTAGTCAGCATGCAGCCTTGGGCATTTTACAGCCCAATCTGGGCTGTTTCTGGGCTGACTGCCCATTATTTTGGGCAGTCGGACCAGATCTGGCCATAGTCGGCCAGATCTGGCTGGTCGGCCAAATCTGGCCAGGTCGGCCAGTTTGGCTGGTCGGCCAGTTTGCTGGCTGGGGGCTATTTATAGCAGCCCCCCCAGTCAGTCCAGCATTCACTCTCTGCAGGTACAGCACTGCTTCCTCCGTCTCCGTCTTCGGCATTGGTGCTGCCTCTGCTTCCAGTCTATCCTGGTTCCCTCACTGACGCTCCGGGCTGCGTGTAGGGACTGTTCTGTCCATTCCAGTGTATTCAGCATTCATCTCAGTCAGTGCAGACTTTCTTCCTTCATTCTCTGCTTCCTCTCTCCTCTCCTCTGTGTTCGTGTTCTTCTTTCGCTGCGCACTCTCACATGGTATCAGAACCTGATTGAGAGCACGGAGGACGAGAGATATACCTTACTGCTGCTGCCCACAGTTCCACAACAGCCAGGCGATTGCTTCAGGCGGCTGCCAACAGGTCTATCCCAGCCAGGCGACTGCATCAGAAGGCTGTACTGCCTGCGTTTGCTGTACACAGGGGCTGCCTCGTCATCCAATGACGCAGCAACCCTGCGTTTGCTGCCAAGCGACCTCTTCTGCTGCAGGGCGACCTTCCTACAGCCTGGGTTTTGCTGCTCTGCAGGTCGCTTCTACCCCAGGCTGCTCCTTTCCTGCAGGCGACCTCTGTCTAGGCTTGTTCCCGGTGCTGGTGGTCTCGATTCTAGTGTTCAACATCAGATCTCTTTGCGTTTTGCAGATCCAAGTGTTTGTAGGCACTCTCTGCCTGCGTCTTGGTGGTTGGTGACCACATTGCTGGTCCTATTTCCTCAGCCGCACAACTTTCTTTGGTATTTCGCAGATTGGAAGATGTCTTACCAGTTTTCAGGCTTTGAAGACTCAGAGGATGAGCTTCTTTCTCATCATTCCTCTGAGCGGAGGCGGGACTATCGTGAAGTTCGTCATCGGGAAGACCCTCCTCGCACTCGTCCTTCTTCAGTCCATGCATCTCAGAGGGTTCCATCTACAGCGAAGGTTTCTTCCGTGAAGACTGCATCAGATGTGCGGATGCCTTCCTTGATTCCCTCTATCCAGGTGCCGATTCTCCCTTCCTTTCCGAAGGAAGACAAGTTGGATGGTTCCAACTATTCCCTATGGTCATGCAAGGTGGCTTGCATCCTTGATACCTTTGATCTATGGGAGCTTGTTTCTTCGCCCATCGACCGACCCCCCGTGGATTCATCCGATGGCACCTCTAAGGACCGTGCAGCCTTATGGGATAGGCTCAACTCTCCAGCCCGTTCCTTTCTTTTTATAAGTCTCCATGATTCTGTTCTTGTACATGTTCACAGGTT